>NW_024043147.1:0-10272 GCF_014851395.1 Micropterus salmoides | reverse complement strand
GCATGACCCTCTCGGGGTATCTGCCGCCTCTCTGCGACCCCAAAGATGGCAACTTGCTAATGGACGGTGGCTACATCAACAATCTGCCAGGCAAGTAGAGGTGGTTCTCCTCACCCCTCCCCCCATCCAACACACAATCCTCAGTGATCAAACTCCTGTCCCCCAGAGGAGGGGGGAGGTGGAGTGAGGGACGGGATCATTATTATGAGGGGTTTTAATCAAGTTATTTATAGGCTGGGTAAGTATATAGACGTGGGCTTTTCTTAATGCTGATGGAGGGAAGTCAGGTGGTAGTGGAGGAGTGTGCTGACTTTTCCCCATCTGAATATTGAGCCAGTTCAGACCATCAATTCAAACTAATTAAAAGTAAATGATAAAAAATGAGTAACCTCAGTGAGGAAACAATCTCTATCAGACCCTTAAATATTCTGTATTACTAGATGGGGGGAAAGTCAGCATTTTGAGTTATATTGAGATTTAATTCAAGTGTATATGATGACAAGGTTTTAATTAAACTAAGAAATATGACATTGAATTGGGGAACATAGTATTTGTCTATCAAACAGCCTGGTGTCAGAAAAGTGTTCAACTTAAAATGGGGAATCACTAGTATCCTGAAAAAAAATATTGAAGTTTCTGACGTTTAAACTATAATGTGATTTCTTTTTTTTTATGTCAGAAGACACCAGTCTGATTTGATATTATTAAAGTCTGGTTCCCCTCGTGATAATGAGCACTTTTCTGTAGGGCTGGGCAAAAATTCACTATTATCGTTTATTGACTTTAATACCGTGGTGATATGGTCATATCATGTTATCATTCTGTTTTCCAAATTAATATCTCCAAGCAATTGTATTTTAAAACTAGCAGAGTTTGTTTTCCACGTTTTACCTATGAGGAGTTTGGCCTCACCTAACTCATAACTGATATGGGAAAATATCCTTCTTAATATTGTGATAATGATTTCAACCATATCACCCAGCCCTTTGTCTTTTGTTCATGTTACTGAAGCTTCAGTATTTGCTTCCATTTCAACCAGAGAAAAATTAGTGGAGTCTGTTTGAGTAGATGGGAGGAGATGTTTTTTTGTCTGCGCACCATTTCAATACATCTTCATTACCTGAAAGCATTTTAGAAACACATCGAACCAAATGTACACATTCCTGTAATGTTTACAGAATACATAAACTGTCATTAGCTTTCATAATGGTGCACAGATGAAAACTCTGCTGAGTCTGTCTGTTCAGCTATGATAAAGCATGTACTCTGTACTGATGAAGCACAGCCATAATTCACAAAGCTGGAATGAGCTGTTGTAATTCTTGGTACAGGAATCATGTCTCATTATCTCCCAAGCGACACTCATTCTAGAGGTTTGTGAAATATAGTGCTTTCTGGGCCCAAAGGTTGATCCAACTGAAGGGAGCCTTATAAAATCAGCATCCCTTATTCCTGACCTTTGCTATTCTGCCTTCTCCCTGAAGTGTTTGTGCTCCATCAGTTGTATTTATAGTTGTTCTTGGCACACTGGATCAGTGCTTTGGGCTTGTCTTCCTGTTCTGTCTTTGAATGGGCCCAACACCACAAAAATGTTCACTGCCCCAACGCTCTTTTTAACACTAACAAGTCAGTGAGAAAGGTCATGACCTCAGGCCCTGTGCTCATTGGCTAGGAAAGCATACATTTCTCTATTATTTTTATTTTTATTGCAGTGTTTCTGTCACTAATTGGCCATAAATGCTCTAGAGTGTTTCTGACAACTTTTTAAAAAATTATGTTTTTGTGGTGCAAGTCTGTTTGAACATACTGGCTCCTAATAAAGGTTTAAGGAAACAGATATTATCCTGAAACAAGCTTAATAACACAGGATTCATTGTCTTACATCTCTGCTGCTGGATTTTGTCATGCTGTGCTCGTGCGGCTGTGTGCGTGTGTGAATGCTGGTGTACACGTTCCACGTCCAACAGCGGACATTGCAAGGAACATGGGTGCCAGAACAGTCATTGCCATTGACGTGGGTAGCCAAGACGAGACCGACCTCTGTAACTATGGCGACTGCCTGTCTGGCTGGTGGCTGCTGTGGAAACGGATCAATCCCTGGGCAGAGAAAGTAAAGGTACATGACGGGTTGGCAGCACAAGGCATTTGTAACTATTACTGACTCATCATCTTAAAATATCGAATACTTTATGCAAGTTCCAGTCAGTATGTAGCAGGGATGATTTAGCTTCTGAGTCTGCAGATCGAGAAATATTAAATTCTAGTAGCATCCCACATCTGCTTCTTCCGCAGGTGCCAGACATGGCAGAGATCCAGTCTCGGTTGGCCTATGTGTCTTGTGTGCGGCAATTAGAGCTGGTGAAGAAGAGTGCATACTGCGAGTACATCAGACCACCCATCGACCGCTTCAAGACCATGGACTTTGGCAAGTTCGACGAAAATCTATGTGAGTCACTTCATGATCATTGCTCATTTTTATGATTTTACTTGTAATGTTTGCATTTGGAAACAAGTTAATTGTGATACCGTGATTTATTTACAGCAAGCAAATAAGAGCACAGTCAATACTGCCTCACTGTCATACTAGTTATGTTAATCGTGGTTAGTGTTGAACCCATTGCTTCGTTCTACAAAGAAGATTTTGCTTCTCTGGCATCACTCCATGTGCGTTTGTTTTAAAGGCTACAGCCATGACAGACTTTAGCACTATATATCTCTGGCAAATAAAGGCAGGATCGTCTGCCCAAAAACTTTACTCAGCTAAATCCAACTTGCAAAGTGATGCATTGGCCAATCACATACATGCAAGCGCACGTTCATGATATATTTATTTTTTAATGTCAACACATACTTCTACTGTCATCGAGATCATCGAGACTGAAACTACCTGTCTTGCATCTTTTAACACAGTGCTGTTTAAGGTGTGAATGTCTGGTAAGAAGAAGAGGGAATATGCATTAACTCTTTCCACCTTCAACTTTAGCTGCAGAGCAGCTGTGCTCCTGTTGCACTTCCTTTTTCCTGTTCATACAGTCCTTTCCAAAAGTATTGGAACGGTAAGGCAAATTCCTTTCTTTTTGTTGTTCACTGAAGAAATTTGGGTTTAAGATCAAAAGATGAGTATGAGACAAGAGTTCAGAATATCAGCTCTCATTTCGTGGTATTCACATCTAGATGTGTTAAACAACTCAGGACATACCACCCTTTTGTTGAACCCACCCATTGTGAGCAAAGCTATTGGAACATGTGACTGACAGATGTTTCTTGTTGCCCAGGTGTTGCCTTTTAGGTTGATTGTCCAAACATTAAATAGCTCTGCATGACTAGTCTAAGTTTTCATCCTTGGTTCAAACCTATAAAGACTGCATTTACTGTTAAAGAGGATAAACCAACATGAAGACCAGAGAGCTGTCTATGGGAGAAAAGCAAGCCATTGTCAAGCTGAGAAAAGAAGGAAAATCATCCAGAGCCATTGGACAAACATTGGGCGTAGCAAGCACAACAATTAGCAACGTCCTGAAAAAGAAAGAAACTACTGGTGTACTGAGCAACAGACGTCGAACAGGTCGGCCAAGGAAAAGAGCAGTAGTTGATGACAGAAATATCGTGAGAGCTGTGAAGAAAACCCCCAAAACATCAGTAAGTGACATCACCAACGACCTCCACAGAGCAGGGGTGAAGGTATCACAGTGCACTGTTGGAAGAGAGAAGAAATATAGAGGCCACACCACAAGATGCAAACCAGCAGTAAGAATGAGTAATTAAGGCCAGGTTGAAATTTGCAAAGAAGTACAGAGGGAAAAAGTGGAAGGTTTTAGACTGGCCAAGTCAATCACCTGACCTTAACCCAATAGAGCATGCATTACACCTCCTTAAGAGGAGACTGAAGGGAGAAACACCCCGAAACAAACAAGAAGTGAAAGAAGCTGTGGTAAAAGCCTGGAATAGCATCACAAATGAAAAAATGCAACAGTTTGGTGATGTCGATGGGTCACAGGATTGAGGCAGTTATTGCAAGCAAGGGTTATGCCACCAAATATTAAATGTTATTTACTTTAAGATTATTTGTTCCTTGACTTTTGCTCACCTAAGAATGCTGTGGTCTAATATAAACGGTGATATGTCCTAAGTTGTTTAACACATCTAGATGTGAATACCAGGAAATAAAAGCTGAAATTCTGAACTCTTGTCTCATACTCATCTTTTGATGTTAAACCCAAATGTCTTCAGTGAACAACAAAGGAATTTGCCTTACCGTTCCAATACTTTTGGAGGGGACTGTAGAATAATCCAGCTCCTATTCACAAAATCCAACCCAGCAGCACACTTATCTGAAATACAGTTTTGCTGCTGTCTTCCCTCTTGACGATTGTTTTGTTTGCCTGATTTGATGATTACCAAAAAAGACTATCATTATGATTTTATCATGATTTATACTGTAAATGTTAAAATGCCACAAGCTTCACATTTTAACATGGATGTCATTTTACCAAATAAACTAAATAAATCAGTTCAGAGTTACAGAGTTTCAAAACATGTCCTCACTTCTACTTACTATATTTAAAGTACCTTGTTTTTCTATTTCAACTACTTCAGGATGTGGGCTTCCAGCACGGCAAGTTGGTGTTTACTGGCTGGGCTCGAGGTGACATTATCCAAAACATGCTGAAGGACCACCGCTCAGCCGACTACAACAACAGCAAGAGAACTGACGTGAGAAGAGCACATACACACACACTCGCATACACACATGCCATAAATCATATGTAATGTACTTGATGTGTAACGACCTACATTTTCACCATCAAAGTAAATAATAATAGTTTCTTGTCTCGTAGTCCTGCACGTGTCCAGCAGCTGACTTCACTGACCTTGCAGAGATTGTATCCAGGATAGAGCCGGTCCAAACCTACGTAGCTGCAGAAGGTGAAGGATCTCCTGCCAATTCATTTTTGTCTTGAAATAATTCCTCAGCTGTGGAACGTAACTAAGTACATATACTCAAGTACTGTACTTGACTTGTCCTTTCTTTTAAGGTTTAAGTCATTGTTTAGCTTCAGAAATGTGAGGATTAGCTGCATTTATTTTTAATTATTTTAATAAATTTTAATCATTTAGAATTTTGTACTACTGGTAGGACTACTGGTACGAGCACTGTAAAGATGTCACTTTGGGCTCTGGGTAATTGTGACACCATTTCTCCCTATTTTTAGAATATTTACAAACCAATCAATCAATTGATTAATAGAGAAAATAATCAGCAGATTAATCCATCAAGATTATAATCATTACTTTCAGTCCGATACAAAATAGTTAACAATGAGCTTCACCTCGACCATCTAATAATCAGTAATATATAATGATATTATATCATATTTCTGCATCAACTACTTTTAGTCCTTCAAAGGTACAATGTGTAAGATTTGGCCAGAATTTTAGTTCATCCAATAAAGCATTCAAAAAATCAACCAACGTTAACAGAATGTGAAGAAATAACAGCTCTTACGTCATGTCCCAGTGATAACGAGAGAGAGGAGTTTGTTGTGTTCACAGAGGAGCTGCTAGCAAGACTTTATTTTCTAACATTAACCCAAAACAACAAACTCCTCTCTCAAACTGTGACTCGTTTCCACCGTTGTCTTCAACTCTCACAAGATTTCAGAGTTGTCCATGAGTGACTTCTGTCACCCGGAGTCACTCGTATGGATCCTTCCCATGATATTGTTAGACACCTGGTATAAGAGTCTGAGCCTGTCGGTGGCCAACAGGAGCACTTTTTGTGGACGTAATTTTGATGGGGCACCGATGATTATGCAGCTGTCGGCTGAAGCCATCTACTGCACTGATTCCAAAACGTTTTAATGGTAATAATGATAACAATACTGGAACGACCTTTTAAGTAAAATATCTGAATGCTTCCTCCTCCAGTGTAATTCCTTTTTTATAGTGGTTAACATTTTTTAAACAGCTTAAAAACATTGTGTTTTAAAGTCCTTGTTGCAGCAGACGCTCTAGATGTACAGTTCCCCCTCAGGATTGCGTCAGATTTAATCTGTGTAATAAATAAGGGTTAGCTTTCACCTGGTCTGGAAATACAGTAGCAGATGTCCCTGATATTTTATGGGTGCTATCTAAACCTGGTGGTTCAGTCACACAATAAATTCTCTCTGTAATATTGCCTCTAAATCTTTCTGTTCAACAGAGGAGTCGGACTGTCTGACAGAGTACGAGGAAGACGGGATGGACACAGTGAGAGAGGAGGAGGAGGGGGAGGAAGAGGAGGAGGACGCAGAGGACCCTGAGGACCACTCCCCTGGAGAGTGGGGCCAGAATGGAGTTTTTCAGACAGTAAGCGCACACAAAAACAGAAAACATGACGTGACCAAACCATATTAAATACAGTTTTTCCTTCTGTGTCATTATAAAATGTAGTTGTCCTATCAGTTACATTCATTCTCTCACAGCGGACCACAGATTCATTTTTAGTGCGACGGCATTCCAATGAGTTTTATCCATTGAACTTCACAGAATTAAAATTTGGGGAACTGGGAGCGCTGGTATCAGACCAGTATAAAAAGAGTTATTACATTTCCATGTAGAATAAAAGAAGAATTGTGAGCAAAAGAGTATAAGTACAAGTTATATCTTTAATATCTTGTGTGCAAAGACATTCTGGCACTTGAAGGGTGACACTAGAGCAGGGGTTCTCAAATCTGGGGGCGGGCCCCCCTGGGGGAGCGAAGTGCCTCTTCAGGGGGGTTGTGGATGTTGAGCGGACCTAAAGTTGCTTTTATTTGTTTCTTGTGGTGACATAAAGTGCTCTGATGCTAGAAGGCTATTTTGATAACCTAAATGATTGATTAAAAATAAATTATTATTATTATTAAATCCACTTTTGCTGGGGTGGGGGGACATAAACCTTTTTTGGCTTCTGAAGGGGGGCGTGACAGAAAAAGCTTGAGCATCACTGCACTAGAGGAACAGAGCTAGAGTTCCTCTAAGCAACCTTTAGCTGCACTGACCAGGTGAAAACGACGCTCTGTTCTACTCTGTAGGATGAGGAGAAATCTGTGAGACAACGCCGGAAACTCACCAGTGACTCCAACACCTCTGAAGTCTCTGACTGCTGACAGAGGGCCACGGAGGAGTAGACGGAGTTTAAACAAGAACAAGGGCCAAATTGCGGGTCCATAAACAGTCAAGGCTAGAGACGTGGACGTCACACTCGGCTCTTGTGAAACTCTGAAATACTGTTTTTGCTTTTCTGGATGAAATCACTGTTCATCCTCTAAATTGTTGAACCTCCTTTGCATCAAGTGGCTTTCTTCTCGCTCCCACTCTGGCTTCATCTGTTCACATTATGACCCCACTGTCAAAAATGAAACGGTGTCCCTCATCAGTTTTACCAAAGTGACCCATTGCCTGAATCCCTGCCTGCTAACTCCCAAACCTGCCAAAACGAGGGGGACCCAGTAAACAACACAACAAAACTGTGACACTCTGTGACAAACGGCCAGAAGGACCCCTCCTACATGTCCCGCCTGGGTCTCTGAAGTTGACAGTTACATTGCCCTCCATTATTGACGTTTTGATGTATAAAACGGTCCATTAATTTGTTGTGTGTGCTTGTTCTGATGAGAGTGTGTGTAAATATTGCCTGTGTGTTAGGATGACTATTTGGTACAGATGTACAAAGTTGTGGTTTGTTGAAATAGTACAGGACACTGAGAAGAAAACTAAGAAATACATGCAATAGAGGTGTAGCTAGTGGGAGTTATACAAGTTAAGCGTAGATGTCATGTAGAGAGTCAGGTACGGGAAGCTGTAGGGGGGAATCAAAGGACCAGTGTTAAAAGCAGAATGAGGATGGCTTAAAATCAGGAGACATTTAACAAGAAAGATTTGTTAATGATGGCGTAGAAAGTTTTGAAATGTCGGTTTAAGAAAACAAAGTAATGAGATAAATGTGCATGGTCAAGAAAAGAGATGGACCAGTGGGAGTTATTTTATTTTATTTAAGTGAATTCTCCCTCGATAGAGTAGGATGAGCTTGATGCGCTGTAGGTAAACTAAACTGAACGGAGGATGGAGAGTATATATAATGAAAATGAGGGGTGAATGAGATGATGTGTCATCGTGTCTGTGTGTTTCAACCAGTGTTCGATCCCACTCACAGTGACTGAGGTGATTGTGGAGAAGAGAGCGATCATGTACACACTGACTACACTACACAACAAACCAGTGTGAGCCTGCCTCTGCTTGCACGAGGTCAAACATATGGTACTCACGGTTCATGTGTATAGTGGACAATAAGGTGTGTAATCTTTAGAATACTAGCCAACATATTATTGTCAGGAAAAAAAGTAATTTTGACATGGATGATACGCAGAAACCTTGAGTAATTCTTAACTTCAAATGGGCAGAAATTCACTTCGTGTAACTATTAACACTTAATTAATATGGACATCTTGTAGAAATTGTAACAAGATTATATTACACTATACACAATGTTGATATTCATAAATGTATATGAGGTGGAAGTTTGTAAGTTGATTCTTTACTGAAAAACAAGGGAACCTACACAAAAAGGGTTTCTCCTCTTAAAATCCATTCTGTTTTATTTATTTGTGTTACCTACTTGCTTTTAAAAATTATTTTCTTTTTTTAATATTTGGGGGTGGGGGGGTGTCTTATTTTAATTAACTTTGCTTTAGCTGTTTTGCACTGAAATATTTGAAGTATTCCTTGCTCAGAAGATGTTTGGTTTACTAACTGCCATCCACCTTGAGATGCCATGGGAATCTAAAGAATGAAAAACAAATGATAATTTAATATGCATATTTGAAAATAAATATATGCATCATAGCGTGTGGCCTTTGAGTTTTTTCTTTCTTTTTTCAACTGTTTATGCATGTTATGACCTCTACCATGTTTAAATGGACCAAAATTTCTGTAAGTCACAAAGTTTGCACAGCTGTAATGTTGAGCATAAACATGTTTGATGAGACGTTCAGATGATCTTAAACAGGCCACTTATGCCAGGATACTGTTTACATCACCACTCATGCATTTTGAAACCTTAAGGCTGAAATTCCTCTTAATGTGAAAACACAAGTTGAAATTCACAATACTGTTAGTGTAACTCAGTGTTTCCCACAGGATTGTAAGAGACTATGGTGGGTGAGCCTCGGACCCTGTCTCGGAAGAGCATTTTGTACATTTTAAGGTTAAATGCATTAATTTGGTGCAAAATTAAGAGGCTATCTATGAAGAACTTTGCCTTCTTGTAAACAATGTTGTGCTCTAGTAATCTATTTAATCATAAACCTATTGTATAGCTATAAATGGTGAACAGCAACAAAAGTCAACAAATGTATTTAATGTTTTACCAGCAAATATAAATCAAAGAATAGAAAATTAAAAATGTAATTTGCTTAACATTTTATTGTTGGTGTTTTTTAAATTTTAATGGACATATGTAATATGTTTTATATTTTCTGTGAATATAATCCAAGTAATCTTTTCCATACTGTACAGACACCTTATTTTGAAAATCAGACATTACGTGTATCCGCGCGCTAAATTCATCAAGTCCGACCCAATTTGATAAATTATGTTGTATGTGGTTCTCCTACCGCCTAAATTGAACACAGCCTCTCTTCAGGTAGGACTCTCATACGGCAACACAGTATGGATTTACCATGAAGGTTTTAATACGTGTGCACTCCAAATTTAGGTGGGGCTAGCTTAATCACCTTCTCAGAAACGAGTGACAGAAACAGACAGTAAACATTACCGTAATTATCTCTAAAGAAAAGCGGTTGTCTCGTCAGATGCTAAAGTGTGTGAGCGTGCGAGCAGCACCCACAAAACACAACCTTAGAGGTCTGTAATATTATGTATAAAAATAGTTTTGGTTTATTTTCAAACTATGGCGGAACAAATTAGACTGTGGCAGGCCGCCACGGTCTCGTTAATTAATGGGAATCACTGTAAGTGATACACAAGTAGATCCCGCAAAACAAAATGTTTTCACTTAATTTCAGGATAGGGAATTGACCAGATCAATTGTCTTGGAAAATGGCATCACCATTAAGATAATGTTATGTTTGTAGTGTCAGTGTCCTGTGAAAACACTTATCTCTAAAAAGTCAACTCATTATTGACATCAGTTTACCCCCATACCTCTGGCTTGTGGAGTAATAGCACCAGCATAGGACTGTGATGCAGCATGTGTGTGACTGCATTGTTGTTGCACAAATGAGCTGCATG
>NW_024043146.1:0-8995 GCF_014851395.1 Micropterus salmoides | reverse complement strand
GTTCTTTGTGTATGATTTTATTGGGGCTGTCCCTAATAGTTGAAGATTTGATGTTCGATGGGCGGAGCCTGATTCGACTGTCAATTCACAGTCGAAGCTTCGCAGCGAAACAGGGATCATGCCATTTTGGTGATATGGGGGTGCTCAATGTGATTTTACACAGACTACCAGTTTTCTCCCAATAAGTTAATATACAGTATTACAATCTAATTTTAACTTTAATACTGTAAAAAGAACAAAACTTTCAATAAATGTTTTAAAGTGCATAAATAAATCAAAAATTGTAACCCTAACCCTGGGTCGTCAGTGTGCATGTTTAGGTAGCGTGTATGTGTGTAGTGGCAGTGAAGGAACACTTGCTGAAGAGACGGAGCAGAGCAGCTCAGTTGTCCGCACCTCGCGGGACTTTCGGATAATTTATCACCGTTGATGAACCACAAAGAAGATATCATTTTTAAATAGCCGGCAACTTGAAATAGACCCACTAGGAACCGCAACGTGCATGCAGCTGTCGGCGGCAAGGAATGCAGCGAAACTCCGGGAATGGCAGGCGAGAGAGAGAGAGAAAAGGGTCTTCAAAAAGCCTCAGTTTAGCTAGAAATTTACAGTGTAAGTTGAATGAATAGAGACTGCAGCTCTGCAGCGGAGCTACCGTGTGTAACCCCCCAGCTCGCAATCGCCACACACAAAAACACACATGATTCGGCTATCAGTCGACTATAGGCAGGACTTGACGATTCTGATTTGATTAGTATTCCTTAGTCGGGGACAGCCCTAGATTTTATTTAAAAGTGATTTTCCTGGGAAGTACTCATTCTAAAGATGTCATATTATGCTTTGGCTTTTTCCCATCCATTCTTGAGTTATCTCTTTTTTGTGCATGTAATAAGTTCGCAAAGTGAAAAGGCCCAAAGTCCACCCCAAAGGGAGTTCCCATCTCCCATAGAAAACACTGCTCTGAACTGCCTGAAAACAGCTCGTTTGTAGCCCATCATCCCTGTGATCACACAGCAAAATGGTGTCAAAATGCGCATCAAGCGGCTAGTCAGACACGCCCTCAAAGACACCGGTGAAAAAACACACTGAGCTGCAGCACACAGTGAAAAGACGCACGCTGCCTCTCTCTCCCTTCCAAACACTAGCTACCCTCCAGGCAATCAATGGAACATAACAACAACAACATAAAGTTGGTACTGGGATGTAGAGACAGAGCTCAGTTAAAGCTTTATGGATAAAAGATACGTTTTTACAAATTAATAGCTCACCACTCCGAAAACTTCTTGCTCCAGTCCATGTTGCTAAGCTGGTAAGGGGAACATTTACAGCTGAACTGAAGCCATGTTTACCGGTTTCTCACAACCCACTCTACTCTGCTTCTGATTGGCTAGTAGTCCTTAACTAGGAATTGCGCATGTGCAACAAAGATCATGTGGAGGCAAGATGCATCACTCCATAGCTAAAACAAAGCATTCATCACACAGTTTAAAAAGAGGAGCTGCAGCAACGTGCAGGATGACAAAAACATGGTGTTTTTGAAAATGAAACCATGTAAATCTGTTCTGGTACAACCCCTAATAAGATTAGAAACCTGAAAATGAGCATCATATCATATGCTGTCACGAAACACAGAAAGCTATCAAAATGAACATTTTAATGCATATGTCTCTGAATTACCACGTAAGTGTATTCATTGAGAAGGCGTTGAGTAATTTCATGTTTTGTTTGCCATGGTACGCCTCTCACCGGCTGAAGTACAGTAAAATGGAGGATTTCACTTCTTGAAACACTCTCTACCCTCCAGAGGATGAGAGGTGGGTTGCTTGGCTTTCTGCCAGAAGACCTGTTCAGACTACACCTCTGTCGTTAAACATATGAGAATTCAAAAAGTATATATTCTGCATGTGGAGGAAGATAATTTGGAAGGAAATGTTTGTTACCCACTCTTTCAAGTCATATGGTTTTTAGTGCACTGGTTCCTCCTCTCTACATATTTGCATAATTATATAGATAATGATGCATAATTTTTAAATACCCCTCTCATGCTGCAATTTAACAACCCTGAGACAGTTTTCTGGAACTTAGCATAAAAAAGAAGTATGAATCATTTTAAAGCTTTGTTGAAAATTAGTTGGATGCTTTTGTTTCCCTCTGTCTCTGTCATCTCACTCCTTTATCAGTGCTGTTGAGTACACTTGTTGTTTTCAGCTCATGAATTTTTTATTCATTTGTGGCCTACCTGAGAGAGAACATTTACTAAATTACAATGTGAAAAAAATTTGGTAAAACATCAAAACATTAGTTCACACTTGCACAGGATTAACCCTTGCATTAGGGGTCCCTTACTAGCAGCAGTAATGGGTTGTGTTTCAAATTATTCTCAAAACATGTCTACCTGTAATGTCAAAGAGGTCACTCATAGTGATAAACCCACGGAGTTGTCGTCCGACTTCAGTTCTGGTTATCTCTACGGAGCATTTTAGCATCTTGCATGTCATTGTTTTGTTTTTACAGCCTGCTAGTTTCGTTCAGTCCCAACGCTTTCATCAGCCTAATTTCCAGACTTGGCAGACAGCTGTTTTCAGCACAAAAGCTCTAAAAGCCCACTGAACACTACCTGGTCAGTACCAAACAGCAGACAAACAAAGTTTGCAACTACCTGGTGAACATAATTGAGCATTTAGCATTCTTGTACCTTAACTCTGAGCAAGTTTTGGTTTGTATGCATCAACGTAGAGGTCTGCACAAAGACTGATGTTGTTGGCCAATTAACCAACACCAATTAAAACAAAAATAAATGTCCTTAGAGCTCGGGCCCCATGATGAATGCAAGGTTTTCTACAAGCATCTCTTTGAACACACTTTGAAATAATACGGAAAACATTTGAATGGTGGTAATCAAGTTCTTAGTCACATTAGCAGGAATAAAATCTCCAAATGTAATTGCCCTGTGACGGCGACTGTCACTGTCTTGTACATCTTAAAACAGCCATGGAAACCTTGAGCCTGAGACCTTCATGTTGCTCACAAAATTCACAGCAAGTATATTGTACTTAGATAAACATATGAACACTATGAAAATGCAAAACACTGTTAAATAAGACTAAGGGCACAAACATGGTGCACGCAAAAACATGAACTGTTGAGACGGCGTGTTCGTGTCTGTGCGGAACATGTTTGTGCCCTAAGAGTCTACAGCCATGCTGATGGCTCTTTGAGGCCGTACATAGGCTTTGAGCTAAATGCTAACATCAGCTTACTAACATCAGCTTGCTAACATGCTCACTATGACTTTGACATGCTGATATTTAGCAGGTTTACTATGTTCACCATCTTCGTCCAGTGTGTTATCATGCTAACATTTGTTTATTAGCTCTAAACACAAAGTACAGATGAGGCTGATGCTGATGGGAAAGTTATTTTTGCAGGCATTAGGTCATAAGACAAAATGAAAATCACCAATGTTTTTACAATTAAATGTCAACCCCATGGAGGCGCAATAGGAAAAGTCAGGGGATTACCAAAGTCATTAGGAGACAGTCTTAGAGCAATCAATGTCAGACATTTTTACAGCAATTCATCCAATAGTTTTTGAGATATTTGAGACTGGACTAAAGTGGAGGACCAACTGAGAGACCACCATTCTTCTAGTGTGACTCAAAAACATGAATCCACTTTTGCAATTCTTTTATTTTTCTCTGTCACATTTTAGCGAGAGAGGACTAGAACCCTTTACTATTTTTAACATGTATGGAGTGGTGATATCCTCTTAAGGCTTAATGTTCTTATCTAATCATGCAAGGTCAAAACGGCAGCTCAGGAAACCTCATGACTCCTAGAGGGGACATAATTGATGTGCATTAACAGCAGATCCTTTAAAGAGGTGAGGAGTTAACTGGCTATAAATATGGCATATTAGTGAGGACTCATGACTCTGATACTTTCATGTACCAGATCCAATGATGTATATATGAGTTCATGCCAAACTCATATATAGCGTTGTTAACATTTGAAAGCCAAGGCTGAGGTGTGCTGTAGGAGGAAAACTCACAGCTCTGAGCTGTCTCTCACACTTTATACTGAAACTCTGTCTGTCACTGCAGACAAAACTATTCCCCAAACTATCTTCTCTATTTGCTGTGCTGTTTCCTTTTTAAACACGGCTCAGGCAGAAAACAGTGTCTCTCTCTCCATCTCTTACGCTGTAGGGAAATTGAATTAGCAGGAATAAAGAATGGCGTTAACACTCCGGTGAATCAAAGTTTATCTCAAAGCATATGCACAAAGAGGTAACCGGAGACATTTACTGAATGACTCTGCCTGGAGGAGTATTTCCATACCTCTCTTGCTACATTTATAGGAGATGGTTTCCATGACAATGATGCACTTTTGAGAGATAAATGAGAAGGAGCTTGAATATGAACTTTCAGCTATTTCCCGCTCCTCCTACCTCAGGCAATGAAATCCTCCTGATTCCTTTTGCTGCTGTGTGAGGAGGAAGAGAAATGTTCAATTTGCAACCATAATGACATACTGTAGCTTCAGAGGACACATTTTCAGAATCGCTTTTCATTTAATTTTTCCTTGCATTTAATTATGTAATGTTTGATGGTGTTTTCTTACTTGATACTTTCTACTTATCTACTGTTCTTGTAGATCAACCTTTTGGTTCTGTACTTTCATTTTAATCCTGTAATAAACTAAAGTTAAAATATTTTGTCTTCATCAAGTGACTGTGTAATGTAAAAGGTGAAGCTGGTTGTGACAAATCCACATAGAATCACTAGCTAGGCTTCCATCAAAATGTAGTGCAAATTTTAACCACATTCGAATGATCAGACAAAGAAGACGCAAATTAACAATGTTTCTACTGCCCTTATGTAATAGTTCATTGAGATAAACAGCTGGTGGCGCTAATTTTTCAGTTGGGTGTCATTAAACCTTTGCAGAAGAAAAGGGCGCAACAAGGGGACAGGCAAACCTCAAAAACACTGTAGAAAATATAATATATATGAAAATATGAAAATGTATTTATGATTGTTCCATGTATTAATTTTCAGGACTGTTACGGTCTCCTTGTCGCTCCACAGAAGTCTGATGTTTTGTTTCTTCAGAGGAGCATCAGTGGATGTTTTAGTCCCATGTTTCATGTACATCATAATTTATTGACCTCTGTTTGATTCTTTTGCATTTTACTGTATTTTTCTTACATCAGTGTTTCCACCCCAACCAAGCGTCTTTGCAATATTTAGCTTATTGTTTTGGTTTTACAGCCTTCTATTTACTCTTTTGGTTAATTTTCACTGTTTCTCATCAACCTTATTTCAAGCAACAGTGCACCATGCAGCAGACAGCTGAGTTAGCAACTAGATAGTGAACATTTGACAGCGAAAGAGACAGATATTTCCCTCAGGAATTGGTGTAGAATAAAACAGTGCTTTTGTGGGTCCAGCCCCCAATGTTTTCTGAAAAGCCCGAATCTTTTTAGGTTTCACAATGATGAAGACAGTCAGAGAACAATTGAATACAAAATGCAATATAATAAAAAGGATATAGGATGATTTTCCTGGGCAACTATAATTTTTTCTAAATGATGTATAGATCTGTAGGCAGTCTATTATCTTAAACTGCTTGAAAGATAGTGGATATAGCTGTCATGAACAGGAAAAAAAATCTCCCTGACAGAGCATGCCCCCGATCCCACTAAGTTTTGGACAAGCCCCAAATGTTTACAGCGTCTGCCTCCACCCCAGCTGAGCAGTGGTGCACTTTGCTGGGTTATAGTTTTCTAAAGATGAGAGGACAGCAGGCAAGATGAATAGTTTGAGTAAGTGTGTGTGAAAGTGGATGATGACAGAGAAGAGATAAAATGTAGGAAGAGAGAGAGATCGCAGAATGGCCTGCTTGTTAGGTAAAAAAAGGAAAAAAAAGCTTAACACAAAAGGAAAAAGACACACAGAGAGACACAATGTGCGGAAAGAAAAACGGAAGCAAGTCCTGCATGATAACAGACACCACATTAGCCGGCCATCATCTGCTGACCACACAAGTGTCTCCACGGGAGCTGTCATTAAGCCTCCGGGTGAGTGATTTTAACCAGAGTAAACAGAACAAGATTAATGGTGCGAAATAGCACACAAGGACCACAGAGCTGCTGGCGCAAGGGTGACCGTGTCAATGAAAAGGTTATTAATGTTTGGGAAGGTGCAGACAATGTCTCTGTCGCTCTGCTGCTCAGTGTTTTATCAGTGGTGCTCTGGATAAAGCTTGTATATGTGTGTTTGTGTAACCATTTGATCAGGAATATAGCCAAGAGGCTGAGGGAACACTGCAAATGCTGGTAAATGATTTACAAAACATTACATGCAGCCATCTCATTCAAACAGATACTGTATTACTCCATGACTTTTGTCTCAGCAGGAGACCCAAAGAATGAGAAGAGAATATGCTGTTATAGCAAAATTAATCAAAACACTTTATCATTGTTCCTTTCCACAAAGCTCCAGATTTGACAGCAGGGGTCCAGCTCAAGCCAATGTGTCCAAATCAATAGCAAATTTAGGATGTCGGTGCCCAGCCTGCAGCTCAGTGTAATTTACTAGCTCTGGGCTTCCTCCTCCTCCATCCCTCCATTCCTCACTCATGTTCCAGGATAGTATTTCATACAAATGCTCCACCACACAGTACAACCTGCTCCTTCTCACTGTCACCATGAGACTGTTCCTCCAGAATCCTGAGCCAGCCAGCCCGATTTAGACATGTTCTTGTCAAGATGTCCAAATCACTCAAACACACTTGACCTCATCTGTTTCCACAAACAAAGATCTCAGTGTTCCTAGATGATTAAGCCTAGGAATGTAAAATATGTTTTATTGTTTTGTTCTTCATATAACCTGGTAGCGTAGCTGAGGTAGAAATAGAATAAATTGGTTGTAGAAAAAGAGACATCAGCAATGTCTCAAGTAAATTTCAAGTAGTTTTCAAGTAAATTTCATGTACAGATCAACCAAAATAATAGATCAACCAAAATAATATTTTAAAGTGAATCCCAGGAAAGTGCAATGCTACTTTTATTTAACTTTTTAAAGTACATTTTGCTAATAATGCCTTTGTTGCATTTACTTGTAATGGAGTGTTTCTGAATTTGGATCATTTGAATCAATCATCAATTGAATAACCCAGTTATTCAGTTATTTTAATATTCTTTGAAAATAAAAGGCTGCTTTACGTCCAGACATAATTTTTACATTTTGATCTATATAATCAGAAATAAAATGAATCTTTAATGATCAACATGCCAGAGAAAACAAAAGCTTTTGTTTGGACTCAGCAGCTCTGTTACCTGAGCAGCTCGGCTTGCTCTGTACTGAACATACGTTGGAGGAGGCTGTGTTCCTGCCTCTTCTGTGTTTACCCACAGCTGTTTAACCAGGGAACGTCGGCCCACAGAGTGGGCTGCCGACGGCGCAGCAACAGGGGGCTGGATTATTCTGCTTCTGCCAAATGAGGCAGAACAGGGCTAATTCTATTTGCGCTTCAGCACTTGAGTCAACTTAACGGGCCAATTAGCTGCCTGAAACGAGGGGTAAAGAAGATGGGAAGGTGACGGCAGGAAACACCAATGTCCCCGCTTGAGGGCACAAAGCCAGAGTGGTATCAAATAATATCTTATATCAAGTTTAACTTGGCACGGTGCAAATTTGTTTTATTAGTATATTTGTTCATGATCTTCTGTGCATCATTATGAAAGATGAAATTATTATGAAAGCATGCTGATGTTTACAAACATGTCACAGTTTTATTTCACAGCATTGCTATTTTGAAGCACGGTTTTGTAGAATTCTAACTGTGCAAACTAAAAATATGCTGCTGCAACTGTTGTTCATCTGAAACAAATGGGAACAGGCAGAAATCAAATTTGGACAACCTTTTCTAGCCTTTTCTAGCAGAGTAAAGCTTAATAATAATATTCCCTTGACATCTTTTAAATAAAGTGAAACATTGGTTATGACAGATGCTTAGGACTGTAATAAGTGCACAAAACCCAAAAGATTGTTCATAAAAAGACGCCACCGTGTGGGACTAAGAGGCCAGCTACGAACAGCAACGTCATTGGTTCATGTCCAGTTGGGGACCTTTGTTGTGTCTCCCTCCCTCATTTCCTGTCATCACTATGTAAGAAAGGCATAGCAAATGCCCCACAAACACTTCAAATCAATTGTTCATAAATTGGTGGGTAGTAGTACTGATGTATAGTACAGAGGGGGTATTGAAACACAATAAAGTCACATAATTCCTACAGCATAGCTACTGTACAAGTGCTGCTTTAATGCACTTTGGAGACTCTGGAAGTTCTCAGAAGTTTAATTAAATACTTCTTTATTATGTTTGGACACATATCAATGTGTTAGTTAATTATAATCAAACATGGACAAGTATAACTCTGCTGCAGTTGTGAGCAGAAGCCATTTTCAAAGCCTGCCTCAGTAGTGCATCAAGGATTGTTTGACTGAAGACATTGTGACTTGTCAACTAAACAGGATTGTATTGATAAGTTATGTCATAAAATAAAATCTAAAAAACAAAAACTTATGGTGTCACAAAAGAAACATTAACATCATTATGCGCGTTTTGAGGTTGTGGCTCATACTGTGAAACTCTCTCCCTTTGGACCTAAAATCGATGGACACTTTTGAACACCAGC
The DNA here is from genome assembly GCF_014851395.1 of Micropterus salmoides. Taxonomy (NCBI): domain Eukaryota; kingdom Metazoa; phylum Chordata; class Actinopteri; order Centrarchiformes; family Centrarchidae; genus Micropterus; species Micropterus salmoides. Next base: position 294 of record NW_024043146.1, on the reverse strand, counting down.
TCAGCAAGTATAGATTTTATGAGAACAGAGAGTATTCAGAGGGAGCATTTGCATAACAAGGTCTTTGTGCAGAATATACAGAATTTGTTTTGAAAAGGGACAATTTATTCTCATTGAGGTTTGTTACACAAGGCATTGTTTCCATTATTAGTGGAATAAAAGGCTCAATGTAATTGCAGATAGAAACACAATAAGCAATTAGAGAAGGCGAAACGGTCAAAGCCAGAGGGCCCAAATAATGAATCAATACATGTGACATTTTGTGTCAGAAAAAAAAATTGAGGAATAGTGTAG
>NW_024043145.1:0-3341 GCF_014851395.1 Micropterus salmoides | reverse complement strand
GGTTAGTCACTTTCTGAATGAATTTCCAATCCCTTAATATGGGATGGCTACTTTGATTTGGAACCATATAGACTGAATGCACATTGCAGAAAACAAAGGCACACAAAGCAAATGTGAACAACTTCATTCATAGACAGAGACATGGACAGATACATACAGATGCACACAAATGCCCATGAACTCAGAATGCGTGACTCATTTCAGCATTCAAGCAACCATGCTGCCGTTACTCTTCCCAATATGGCATAAACAGTTACTGACATTTCAGAGCCTTAATTTAACTTTTCAACAAATCGGACACGGAGCCGTGGCCTGCATAGTCAATACATAGCCGCCATCATGCCATGAGAGACGGTTTCATAGGGCGAGGTATGGGTGAGGAAGCAGGGTCAGCTTGCCTTGCTCCACATTTGGCACAGCTGCAAATGAAGGTGGCTCTTGATTTACAGCGCCCTAGCAATGGGTGAGGTATCTTGGCCACAGAGACATGGGGTCTGGTCCCTCATGACCACCATAAGGCCGGCATGTCCACAGTAAGGCATCACTTTGATTCATACCATGTTTCTCTGATGATGCTTGTAAATTGGTTAGATTTATGTTTGGGATCAGTCACAGGGTTTTATGAAGTACTATCAAAAGGTAAACTAAAGTTTGTGAGGTAACTAGAACCGCATGTACCCATCCTTGGCCTGTCACTGTCAAATCAGCCTGCAAGTTCACATGCCTAACATCAAGCCACGGCCGAGTCACACACAAACACACACTAGACCCATGGACAAGCAACTAAACCCTGAGAGGCTTACGCTAGAGAAACATGCTTCTCGCACACATACACAGTAGCTATAGGTGATCTTGTTTCAACCATTAGGACAGTGTAACACGGGATATTGGGGTCAAAGAGAAACATACAGGTCAAAGGGAACCTTCGCACTTGACAGCTGCCTCCCAACTGTGGAACTTTAAGAGCATACGAACAAATATGTTACCTAGCAGTGAAACTGCAATTAGTCTTCAGAGCTCTGCTGACATGGTGCTGCATAATTTGCTAAGAAATAAAATATTACCGGATGCTTAATGACAAACCCTTTAAAAAACAAAAAGAAACAAGACTCAAGAACAGTGCAGAACACACAATCTCTTGCCTGGACTAAAAATGTGTTGCATCATACACTTTTCTAAAGTAAACCCACTCTTTCGAATGTAAAACACAACTTCCAACATCACTCATTTTTCTGACAAAATATCAACACTCTTTTCTGACCTATCAGGTGTTCTGTGGTCAGTTTTGACGGGACAGTGCTGACAAGAGTTTAAAAAAGCCCTCCAGTTACCTGGGCTCCGCTGACATTGAGTGTCAAACTGGGTGCGGAGAGCTGAGAGCCAGGTGTCTCCAAACTTGGACTTAGGACAGAGTGACATCAGAGATCCCGTCTGGCTTGTCAAAGTTGTTGCCGGCAAAAAGAAGGATGGAGACTGCACAGGCTGAAGGGAAAGTCTAAATTTATAGCCGCTACAGCTCCTGTCACAGTAGCCACAAGTTTATCAATAAAAAAACAGTCCTTGTCCCTTAATCCTTCGGTCAGTCAACAAAAAAACTGACAGTGCTACATAGGAGGGAGAATTACAGAAAATGGTGAGTCCAAATCAGGTAAAAAAAAAAATTGAAGAAGAAAGAATTTTTGTAGTTTAAGTTGGATTAGAGAAGTATTTGTCAGGTAGGGATTCAAGTACAGGAAGTGTCACAAGACGAGAAGAGGTAAAGTAATATGAGTTGTGGGGGGAGGATTGTGTTGGATTTGACAACTGAGCCTGACCAGCCATTTTTTCTGCTGCTCTGAAATGGTTATTTATAGCTGCTGCCCGGGTGTAGACAGTAAATTTATTTTTCACTGGCTGCTGCTGTGCTGTCCAGTGACACACTAAAAGTCCATAATTTTTAAAAAGACATTCTTCAGTTACAAATATAAATGAAATGTAGCATCACATTTTCCACAGGTTTATTATTTCGTTCTATCCATGAGTAGCTGCAGGGTATAGTGAGGGACATTTAACTGGAGTCTTCCCTAAGAGTGGTCAGCAACATCGGAGCTATATTGGTGAACAAGGTGACGTAGCCATGATTCCCACAACCCCTCCTTCAGCCCTTCTCTCCTTCCCTCCTTTCTTTCATGTCACCCTCTTTCTCAATTCTTACCTCACTCCCACTCTCTGTCCAAAGCAAGCATCGCATTTTACCATCTGTCACTGCTGTCGTGCTTACAAATACCAATCAAACCCAGTTGTGTCATCCCACTAACTGACTTCCTAGCCAATGGCAGTACAGCTCCTTTCTCACCTCCCATGTATTTTTTAAATTGCTTAATTGTCCTTGAACAGTACTAGCCTTAGGGCTTCCTGCCCTATTTTTTAGAATACTGTGTTTTATGGGGAATTAGTAAAACTGTACATTTTTAAAAACAAATCAAAATATAACAGTGGTGATAAAAAAAATGGTAAACAGACAGTCCAATTCAGTGCGACAGGTGATTGCCAAGGTGGTCCAACAAACAGTTCAGGAAATGAAAATTCACAAGTCAAATCGTTACCTCTGTGGTCCAACAAACAGTTCAGGAAATGAAAATTCACAAGTCAAATCGCAACGATCAATACAAGCTTTCCTGCTCACTCAGTGTAACATACACCAAGTGCTATCTTGTGATGAAAAATGTAACATACAGTAAAAAAGTTGTTTCAATCATTTTTTTTAAATGACTCCCAACTTCCACTTACATACTCCCATCCCCTAACATGGGAAATTAGATTACAGTATGTCAATGTGCCTGAGCCATGATGTGAGACCTGGTGTAATAAAAATAACAATAAATTTAGTTTGTAACGCACCTTATATTTAAACAAGGGTACTGCATACTGCCTACTAAATTAACAATTAAGTATGCTATTACTAGCAGACTATTCATGCGGAAGTATACTCAAACAATACATCTCTGCATCACATGGCTGTATCGATCACAGCATTATCGGTCTGAGCTACCACTGAAGGAAAATTGTTTAACATGTAGCAAATCAACATTACTTTTTCCACTAAATGTAATATTTTCCAGTATTATTTAAAGGAAAATGTGGCGTGAATATGTGTTATCTTAACATAATTGCAGGGCTACACATAGACATAATTAACTAAATTAAACAGAATAAATATGAAAGATACAAATGTTGCTACAGTGGTCTGTGTGACCTTGGGGTCAGAGGGATCTGTGAGGGTGACAGGCTGACTGCCTTGCTAGTTAACTCACCCCCCGCAGGTGCTTGTACAGTTTCATTTTCACAACACTGCCCATATG
>NW_024043144.1:0-1212 GCF_014851395.1 Micropterus salmoides | reverse complement strand
AGAGGGGCATTGTTGATCAGCTCAAATATCATCTGACTGCAAACAAAAGCATGCTGCCTCCCTCCCTGTAGTGCACAAGGTCGTGAATTATAAATCATGGCAAAACGGATGGCACTTTCCTTTCCAACCAAGAGAGAGGGCATTCTCTCCATCTTCACATTGTCAGTTTGAATGACGAATGGCAAAATTAAAACAAAAATCTGACCAATTCCTTGCTGACAACCACCAGAAAACTATCGCACACATTGCGTTGTGTGCAAGCATGTGCATATGTTCATGTGACAACTCTACATAACAATCCCCCGACTTATTTTTGGCCCTGTGAGAAAGCAGATATCACTGTAGCATGAAGTGGTTTCTATAATGGTGCATGCCTGATGACTCAGTGTTCAGCATGGCAGGAACAGAGGTGAATTACAATTAAACTCTTTGTCCAGTGAATCTGCAATCTTTCAAAACAACCAAACCCCACATGCACAATACAGTATTTCCAGTTCCCTTCCTCTAATTTATTTAGAAAATGCATTAAACAGATTTTATCAGTGCTTTCCAGAGAACATTGCACCAATCTACAGATGGACAATAAAAAGGTAATGGCAGATTGTAAATTCCTCGCTTGGTCTGACATGTAGCGACATTAAATAAGATGTTGTGGTAGGACTTAACAATGGAAAGGACTTCATTGAAAAAATCATATTAATGGAAAAGTGCTTCACATACTGTACGCCATCTTCTTTGAGCTAAAGAAAAAAGAGCAGCCACAGAGATTTAAGGGATGGAAAAATGTTTTTGAAAACTAACACCTACATACACACATCAGACATTACTGCTGCTAATCCAACTGTAGAAAATGATCACAGCAACACTCATGTGAGTCTGTGTGCGTGTGTCTTTCTGTGTGCGTGTGTCTGTGGTATTTGTAGTCCATCAGAATATCAGTAAAGCCTTCTCACCTCTACAGTGTGCCGGGAAACCACATTTCCCAAAATTCACCAGTGCAGCCTCACAGCTATCATTAGCGGAGTCATGTGAACTGGGAGCACGCTGAGAAGTGATCTGTCACACTCAGTGTTGCCAGCTGTGGTTGAAAAGCCTAGTGATGAAAAATCATTTTTGATGGCTGAGTGGCAGGAAGAGGCCAAGTCTTGACTTGTCAGCACTCAGAGAAAGCCAGGTCTTACTAATACAGCTCTCAGTGGCAAAATGATTTAC
>NW_024043143.1:0-10434 GCF_014851395.1 Micropterus salmoides | reverse complement strand
TTGACAAAATGCAAATCAGCCAATTATCCATGTGCCTTTTTATGATTATCAACAGTCTTTTTCTGCGTCAGCTGTTATATGATATCAGGTACTTTGTTATAACTTACTGACTCTTTAACTACCCGTACATAACAGCTCACTCAGTTTCCCAGGTTTCAGTTGTCAGAATTGAACTCCAATGTTAATATCACTCCTATCAAATTTAAAGCATTCTTGCTAAATCGTAGTATTGGTTACAGGAACTAAATCAACTGTTCTGGTGATTTATTATGGTAGTGAAATGTGAGACCTTGTGATAATGATTTTCAAAGATTTGCTCGCATCCAATCTGAAATCTGAGATGTGAAATATGTTTTTGTAGATGTCCAGCAAGAAAACTATATAACCGTCAGAGGGTAATTTTCTGTTCTCCCAAAAGGCATTTCTGGAGATGGCGTATGTTGAAGCAGCTCAGGCCATGGTTCAATACTACCAACTTACTCCTGCTATGATTAACACTCAGAAACTTCTCATACGAATGTCTAAGAGGTACAAGGAGCTGCAAAAGGTAAGACTGAAGAACAAATTAAGCAGCAGGTCAAACGCTGTGTTAGCCAGTTGGTAAACTTGAATTTCTTCTCTGTATAGAAACCGGGTAAGGATGTTCAATCAATCATCCAGGATATCAGCTGTCAGCGGGAGAGGGATGAGATGCAAGAACTTGAGCAGTAAGGCAACTTTCCTTTCTCCTTTCAGTCTCAAATGTTCCTTTAGTCAATTATTGAGGGATGAAAAATGCAAATTCGGGAGGTGTAAATGTCACTGATGATTATTGCTTAAGTTGAATAAGTGTTATAGTTCTGAACACAAAGTTCAGCTTCAGAAGATTTCTCCATTAAATCTACATATCATCATAATCTTCCTCCAGATACATGCCAGAGAGAGCACGCTCCCGCAGCCCTATCAGCCGCTCTTTGAGTCCTCACTCACACAGCCCGAGTTTTACATCATGCAGCTCAGCCCACAGTCCCCAGGGGCCACAATGCAGGGGTCCGGAGAGAGGCAGTAATGGCCTGGGCTCCTGCCGGGACTCTTGGGATTGGTCATCACACTTAAGAAGGGGTGAGGATGAAAGGGAGAGGGATGACACATGGAGGAACGGGGGCAGCATAGATGACGATCGGGCTAATGGACGCGCAGCCGACCGTCGGAAGGCTTACCAGAAACCCTTGGATCATATCAGCTTGAGATCTGCAGATGAGCAGCGAGGAGGAGGAGGTGGTGAAGGGATGAGGGGAAACAGAGACTGGCACCCACGAGGCAGCCCTCAAGGTGTGTCCTTCAACGCTTACAGGAACATAGAGGACGATTTCTACATGAAGGAACAAATGTACAAGTCAGACAAGCTGCCCAGACCTCCATACCAAAGGCATGACACAAAGCCAAAGCGGAGGGATGGTGGTGACCACCACAGCAGATCGAGGCATTCTGAGTTTGATATGACTGAGGAGCCACTTCGCAGAACACTAGAAGACAAGAGGCAGAGTTCACCAGACAGGGGCAGGAGCAAAAAGATAAGCAGGAGGCACACCACTGTGGAAAAACAGGAGAGAGAAAATGCTACTGAAAACATGGTGAGTCATTTTTGTAAATTATTGTTGTATATCTGGTGTACACATCCTTCTAACAGCTAAGTCACCTCTTTTCCCAGGATCGCCAGTCAAAAGAAAAATCTGTGTCACCTCAGCAACTCAATAAGCCAAAAGAAACTACTGAATGTAGTAAAGAGAGACACTGTAAGTTTGCATTACGATCTTTATTACACATTCAACCCCCCTGTTGGAATATTAACATCTCTTTTCTTGATCCATTTTAAGGTGAAGCAGAGGGAAAGTGGAGATGACACTGATGAAGAGTGTTGGTATCCCAAGAACATGGAGGAACTGGTCACTGTAGATGAAGTCGGGGGAGAGGATGATTCCATTATTGAGCCAGACCTTCCTGAGCTGGAAAAGTATACATCCTGCCCCAAAGAGTCTGCAGAGGAAGAAGCAGTGGAGGAGCATGTATTACCCCCTACCTCCTCCTCTTTGGAGGTGCGGGAGATATCTAACGAAAAGTCTAACCAAGAAAAGTTCTGTGAGGATGCTGGAGACCCAGCAGAAACATCTTTAACTGAGAAACCAGGGAAAGTTTTAACTGCACCCAGTCCTGAAGACCAGAAACGTGGTCCAGTGGCTCCTGATCTACCAGTCACCAACCTTAATGACTTCCCCTGTGAGGAGTTCAAGGCTGCACTAGAAGAGACATGTTTAGAGGTTAAAATAAAGAAAAGCGGGTCATCAGAAGAGCCAATGGAAAATCACGTTTATGTATCAGAGGACAGCAAAACCATGGAAGTAGGACGGGTCACAGAAACAATCAATGATGGGGTTCAACAGAAGGACGGCAGTCTTAAAACAGGTACTTGTCAAAAGAATTCAGATGTTGGCAGTAGATCCAGTGTTCAGTTACATTAAGCCTCCTAAAGGATAGTTTTGAGTTGTTAGATTAGTCAATTCATTGATTAGTACATGTCCAAAACATTCATCTGCTATTTTGCTAATTTACTAATTTAAGCATTTGAATGGACAGTATGGATGGACAGTAATAAAACATATTCACTTGATCTGACTTATTCATAATGCTCTTGCCTCACATTGAGTATCCTTACACATCCCCCATCTCTTACACTGAAATCTCTTTACAAAGGAATCTCTTTACGGCAACTATGGACAGAACGAACAATTACAGCTGTCGTAACATCAGTTTCACTAGCAAGGACCACAACAAACAGATACAATTAAATGATTTACTGATGAACAAAACAGAAACATGTACGAGGCTTGCAGTTGCTGAATAGACATTCGAAAGCTATGATAAGGAAATCCACAGTAGCACCCGGGCACGATGGACCCCCCTATAACCCTATGGAGAGGAAGAAGGAGATGAGGAGACTAGACAGAGAAAGGGGTGGGCGGGAGGGGTGCAGAATGCGAGAGCGAAGAAGATGAGATGGGATGTGGGTATTTATGGAAATGCCAGTAGTGACGTCTTGATTTGTGGTCCCTCTCCTGAAACTCTGCTATTAGCACCACTATATGGAATTGTTGCACAAACATCCTTAGCTTTTCTTTGTCTTTGTCAAAACTCAAATACAAACCAGTTAACTATATACCATACTATAGAATATGTAGTGTTTTGATAGGAATCAATATGAATGATTATTGAAAACAAGTTGTTATGTTTTTCTTTAACAATGAAATAGTTTCCGATATTTCTTGCAAATATGCATCAGCTGTTATATGTATATATATAGTCATTGCATTGTGGTTAAACTCTACTGTCCACATATTAAATAAAAAAAAATGACTCTAAAAGTAATAATAATTCATACGGTTTTACGCATCCTGCCTTTCTCATAATTTATGTGCTGTTTACAGAGCTTGAGGCCCCCTTGCCATCTCATGAGCAAAACAAAGCTGTCAGTGAACACAGCATCTCTTTGGGTAAGCAAAACACATTTTATTATCTCTTGATGCTAACTTCAATCTTTTAAAATACACTGAGAATAAATTAAAAAACAATTCAGACTTCTCTCGCTGGATTAAACCCAGTCCAAGAGCCCTTGAACTGGTCCATATTTAATTGACAGAAGTTTGTGGAGTCTTGAGCCTGTGAGCTTAGTCCTAAAGATAAAGTGTTATCATGTACACCATTAATAAGTGCCCTGACAACCTGTTGCATTAGCACTCTAATTGGCTGGAATTGCTTGGCCACTTGCTGACCTATTTCCGTGAGCAGGTTGTGAAATGCACCCCTGAGAGATGAGTATTTATATTATCATTGGGGCTAGAATGACACAGCCAAGCACGTGGCTGGTGTCGGGCCTGCTGCATAGAGGCTTACATAAGCCACCAGTGCAGTTTGACAACAATAGACCACAGTACAGAAACAAGAGTGTGGGTATTTCTGTTGTACGATGCCCTGAGAATGTGTGTGTCCACTGTGTCCATTCATAGCATGGCTGAGAAAAATTTAACACTAATGCGTCATCTGGTTGTTGTTGTTGCCATTTTGTAAATTTTTTTTATTGATACATTCATCTGCAATGGGACGCAGACAGCCAGTTACATGTTGTTCTACTGTCTAATTTCATGTAATCAAGGTATAATTGTACTGAAATACATGCTACACACATGGCTGACCCAGCTGACATTAAAGATACACTAGGTATTGTGTTTGTTAAAGGTATTCATTAAATCAGCACAAACCATAGTAAGATGATCATTCATTAAAACATAGAAAATAAAATTGTGGTGTTTTAATGGACAGTTTACCGACATCCAATCTCATGCTTCAGTGTTTCAGATATACAAGGTGCATGGTAGATGTGTTTATTATTTATTATATTGGTATAATCAGAGTTGTAAATTCCCTTTATGCTACATACAAAACAAACGTTATATACAGAAATGATATACAGTAGATGGGTGAATATAGTAACTCATAGTACATCCTACTGTCAATGTGTGAAGAAAATGTGTGATATTGATCTTTTCCTTTTCATTTAAAATGGGTTTTCGTTGTTGTTGTTGGAAAATAGAAGAGAGTTTGGCGTAGTGAGGGGAGCCCAGAGAGGTTATATTATGTAGCCTGACGCTGACAGGTGTCGTTTATTTTCTCTGCAGCAGAAAAAAAATGGGTTTGAATAAAGGAGAATGACAAAAAAAGATGCACAGTAAATTGATGGAACAGGATATTTTTACTTTGGATTCAGTTACAAATGTTTCATTTTTATTCTTAAACTAGGACACAAACTGCAGCATGTAGTAAACTGGATTGCAGCATTGCCTGAAGTACTGTCACTGTAGATACTTGTGAAAACCCTGATTTGTCAAGTGCCGGTTTCTGGGGACTGAATTCTAATTGCTGTCTTCGCTGTCTAATAGGAGTAGAGTTCATTGTGCCAAAGACTGGCTTCTACTGTAAACTCTGCGGGCTGTTCTACACCAGCGAGGAGACTGCAAAGACCACTCACTGCCGCAGCACGGTACACTACAGGAACCTACAGGTACTCACTGCACACTGGTGACACACCCATCCTTCAGGTGATGGTGACATTGATCACAGGAGGAATAATATAATAATCTGGATTTATACATTTCCACATTTTATTCAATCTTTCCTCTGTGAATTACACGAGATGTGCTATCGCTGAGGTCTGCATGTGTGTCTAACAGTAAATCTATTTGTATGTGTTGTATGCACATATTGGCCGTCACTCCTTTTATACCAGCAAATGTAGTATCAACAGTTCAATTCTGTATGCCTGCCTATCAGTCCACAGTCAGTGTGGTCTGGGAGCAGAATTCACAAGATGACACCACCTGTTTCTTGGTGGTGAGTAATCTCTTCACACGCAAACGTTCAGCACATTCGCCTTTCTTCTTATGTACGTAGGTCTTATTTGGGGAATGAATCTTTCTTTAAATGTTTAATCAAAAATGTTGTTTTCTAAAGAGGACTGCAAAGGACAGTGAACCTTTCTGTTAGTGGACTGAGGATCCAAGAAGTGTGACCATCAGTAATATACAGTACTGTGTAAACTGTACACCTTTTATACACTTAGCATTATATTCCAAAATGCTTTTTGTTTAAATTGATTGTTGAGTTTATATTTAGTATCTAAACTCTTTTCTTGCTAGATTATAATTTGGCAATATGCGCAACAGCGCAGAATCTGCAGAAAATAATGTCAATTTTGATGATTTAGTAACTGTTTAAGCACTTTTATTAAGATTTATTAATTATTAAGATTTACATGACTTTATATTAAATGCATTTGCACTGTTTGAACAAAACAACCGATTTAAAGACATTACCTTGGGCTCTGGGAACATTTGATGGCCATTGTATTTTCTGACATTTTATGGACTATAAACATTATTTGATTAAAGAATCAACAGAAGTATAGAAGGGAATCAAAGTATAAAATGAAATGAACTAATGCAGTCAGATGGGCAAATACAAACTCGACACAGCAATATCTACTGACACATCCTTGCACACACACACAGACACACACGCACACAGACAAGCCAACATACACATTGCATGTAAACTTGCAGCTGCATTAGGTTTCTGATTATTGCCCATTCAGCACCAAGCCATCTTGCATTTCTCTCGACCCCGGCAGCGCAGCTGAGGCAGTTAGAGGAGCAGCAATTCCCTCACATTTGATGGATTACATTCCAAGAGGAAAAACAGTTTCTAACAGTTGTGCTGCCCGTCAAATCTTTGCATGCGTGTGTGTGTGTTCTGGTGTTTAATAGTTTTATATTAGTTTACTCTCCTTAGTCATCTACATAGTTTAACTTCAGCACTCAGTATGTTTTGTTGTTGTGGATTTGTTTCTAAATGTAGTACAGTATGCATTTATTTACAGATATTTATTAGGTTAATGTTGTTTTAAAACTCAATGTATCAGGTACTGCTTTGCTGTATCTGCTGTACAAAAAAAATTGAACGAGGTATTTAGAGTCAGATATTTGAGTCAATTTAAATGGATAGGATTTTATCAACATGGCATTTTGGGGCTAATGCAGCTAATAGCACATATTATAGATACAGACCTAAATTTTACAGATTATAATGTGACTTCATAATTAATTTCTAAGTAGCCCTAAATCGATCGTACAGTTACCTCCAACATGCTGTTGGTGGAAAAGACTGGTCAGATGGTTGTTTGACTAACGTGCTGATGTTGATATCAAGATGCTGCGTTCTGTCCTGATATATGTTGGATTGTATTTTTTTTCTTCATTCACAGAAATACCTTTCCCAGCTGGCAGAGGAGAGTCTGTCAGGCACACAACCATCAGCCGCACAGTGACATCAGCTTGACCTCTCACGTCTTGTTCAGCAAACAGCAGAGGATAGATTTGTGTGTGCGTGCTGTTGGTGCAAAGATGTGGACTACTACAGCATGGTAAATGTGACACGTGGAAGCTAGAGTATGCGGACGATTGCACTGGTTTTGTTATTCTGGGGGAGGGATGTTTGTATGCCTTGAATGACACTGACAACCCCAGCCATAGATGCTCTCAGTGTTACAATACAATGTACATACCTGAAGTGTAATGTATAATGAGGCTACAATATTTAATTGCAATTGTTTTCATTTATCAGTTTCCTTGCAGTTTATGTCATTAGATTTTGTGTGATAAAATGTATTTGTTGTTTATTTATTTTTTTGAAAGGGAAATGTATTAATTAAATTAAATTAGTTACGAAGACGACATGTTGTTACAGCGTGGGCTTATGGTAGTCCATCTGCTGAGTTTAAATCAATTACAATACAATTATTTATCAATAATGATACATTTACAATTGCAAAATAACTTGAAAAACGTGCCAAGGAATGTTTTTACTAAAAAACTGATGCAGATTCTCAGGTTTCAGATTTCACTGTACAGCTTAGTACACAGCATTTACATTTTTATTTATATCTGTGGTTTTAAAGGCTCTCGCTTTTTTTCTTTTACATTTTGACAGTTTGTGCACTACAATATCTGTCTGTTGGGTAAAAATGTACATTATTTGGATTGATAATGATGCAACTATGCAAAAGATCTTTATTTTCTTGAAGTTCTATGTTGGATTTAATTCATGAAACAATCACTGGTCACATTTGCCAACATATGTAATGCCTTAAATATTAAAGACCTTAGACTGGACCATGTGTTTAATTTATCAGAGTTAAACATGCAATGTTATCAAGCCAGAATTTGTTTTGTATACTGTGAATACTGATCCTGTGACATCAATGATAGTGTTGTTTTCTTTGACAAACTTTTCATATGACTTTCAATGCAAAAAAATAAACATTTTAAACATGTTTCAACAGGTATTTTGATTTTTCTCAAATGAACATTGTGTAAAATTGAACATATTGCGAATGCTATGTGGTATGTTGGTTATACAGTCATGAACACCCTAAGGCACCATACACCATCCATCCATCTATTTTCTACACCAGCTTATGGTCGGGCATGAGTGGGAGTGTTGTATAATAGCTCCCCCAAGTGTTGAGGCAAGAAACAAAGCTGGGTGCTGAAACTAATTGTGGATGTCTCAATAGATGTGTAAACTCAGTTTGTATATCTTTAGTTTTCTGTAAGAGTCCAGTTTTTTATCCAGCTTTTTTATTTTATTTTTTTTTACATTTTTTACTGTTATATATTTAATCTACTTACCCACACAGTAAGTTTACACAACATAATATTCTTAAGGTGTCCAAATGTGCTTCAATCTGTCAATTTTCATATTTCAAGTTATTGAGCAACCATTATTACCATACTTTCATTAAATGTGCACAACAATCTTGGATAATACATATAAACATAATTAGTCCTTTAACTGCAGATCAAGTCAATTTCATCCTTGTTCCATGTAAAAGTTTAAGTCTTTTTAAAACTTTCCATATTGAATCATGAATCATTTGAAAGTTTGTTTTCTAGAGCACAATGTTGGCAAGTTCATATATCATATGTGAATAAGAGATGTGTTCATATTACAAACAGTAATATTTATGCTATGTTTCTATTGCGTTAGCTAATCTTTAACAGCTGTTTCTGACATGTTTCCTGTATGCCAAGTAATTTTCCTCGCTCTTGAAGGCAGTTAGATCATTATAATGTTACACACGGTTTCTTAGGCCTTACAGCAAGACATCTTTTCAAATATCTTTAATCATTCTCATTTTATATGGTATTTTATCTGTAAATATGTAGGGGAATAAGGCTCCTTCACACATACAACTGGTATATTTATAAAAAATCCATGAATAATGTTTTTTAAAACAAAATAAATGTCTGGCCATTTGGTAAATTATCACAATAACACCATCTGCCTGACTCTTACCAATGTGCTGGAAAATGTGTGATATCCAAATCAGTACATATTTAATGAAGAAATACCTCATATTTAAAAAAATAAAAACAGTCATCAATATCATAATCATTAATGAAGTGTTGTAGCTGATGAGATAAACAGGGAAACTATAAAGAGCTGTTCTGCAGTCTCACAGATGGGGGGCAGCACTTTGGTAGACTCACTCCACAGAACGTGCGAGAACAGAGAATCCCGTGTTGTATTTTCATTGGTTCTTTCCTTTAAACCCCCACAAACCTCCAGCCAATCAGGGGAAGGAAAAACGGATCGACGCGTCTGCGTTGCTGGGTAGATATAAAACAAAAACAACAACGTTAGTGTCTGTCGGAGTTTGAAGCTTGGACACAACAGACGGTCAGTGATTTTATTGTGAGTTATTTAATCGACAGAACAAGGGAGATAGACGTGAATAGTTTACATGTCAGTGTTGGGAAGGGTTAAACAATTTTGTAGATGTTAGCTAAGAGATGTACATCAAGCTAGCGGACTCTGTGCAGTTAGATTTGATATTTTCTTGTCTCTTGGGCTTCAACAACAGATAACGTTACATGGCGAGTCAGCGATGTAAGGAGGGCTTTGCAAACTGTAACTTAAACTGCACAGTTAGACTATGTGTGACAGTTGTAATCGTCCCCTACGTGCAGTTAGGCACTCTGTAGTTTGGTCCTTTTGACGCAGCTCTCAGTTGACAGTGAACATTGAAGCTAACGTAGCGTTAGCCGTTGTTTATCAACAGTGCGACTTTGAATGAATAGGGGGAGGGGAGGCTGTTGTGTTAGCAGCATGTCTGGGCATGTTATTAACGCGTGTCTGCATATAACACTTGTGTTTCCTCTTCAACATTGCAGGTATCATTTGAAATTCGCACGCTGTTCTGCTGCACAATCTCTTTTCTATTTTAGAACATGGCAACTGACTGCGAGGCCTGGCTGAACGCAAACCCCGTCGGTAGGTGTGAGACAGTCAACGATTTAAATGCTTCATCAGCTGTGTCTGATGCAGGGCACTGGGACTTTTTCATGCGGAAGTGGTTGATTGCGTACTTTTCTTGCACTGCCTGCAGGTTTACTGATGTTGAATTTGGCATTGACTTTATTCTGCTGCTTGCCCTCCATTTGGTGGGGGACTGCAGATAAAAAATTTTTTATCAATTATAGTGTAATTCAGTCTTAAATAAAGCGTCTTTTCCTGAGTTTATTTTATTTGCACAAAGAAAAATATATGTATCAGCTCTAGTCTCCCTGATCTGTTCTGCATATAAAAGCTACTTTCTTATAGTCAGCCAACTTCAGCATTAACTCCCCATTTATCCTTGTAATCCAACAGAGGCTGAGGACCTGAGTGACTCCTTTTTATCTGGAGACGAAGACACTGGAAGATTGGCCATCTCCAACAAAAACATCAACAATGAGATCAATGGCAACTGGTTGACCACGTCTAGCAACAGCATCCATGAAGCAC
>NW_024043142.1:0-5559 GCF_014851395.1 Micropterus salmoides | reverse complement strand
AGCAGCTTAATGGAAATCACAGCTGGGTATATACACATAAAAAGAACAAGGTCCATAGATGCATCTTTCATTATTTTAAAGAAGCTAAGTATCTATTCTTGAAGGTGAGCTGAAATCTGTCCTTCATAGTGAGAAGTAGTAGTGAAGGAAATCCTGAAATAAAATCTTGAATTTACAGGGAGCACACAGGTAGCTGCATATCCTGGTGTTTGTTAAATGCCAGTGTGTCACTTTAGTTCACGTATTTCCTCATTTATGTCAACTGTTGTTCAGAACTAAGGCGGTCGGAACGACACTCCTGTTGATTGTTTGTATTGGCCTTAAGCCAGGCATGCACAGGCATTAAACATCCTTAACTTGTTACTTGGTGTATGGCCATACTGCATTAAGGGTGGGAATCTCTAGGCACCTCATGATTCGATTCTGATTCAGAGGGTTTCCCCAACCCCATACTGGATGCAGTTTGGATTTAAATCGTCACAAACATTTATCTGGTCGACAGGTAACAGAGCTGGCATAGTGCTCTCGTCTACTTGGCCTATTCAACAGCACTGTCCTTGTGTTGGCCCTCTGAATGGTCGCTTATTTTGCTAAAAGGTGTGATTTTTGTCTTCCTTAGGACAACCAGTTAACGTCTCTGCCACTGGACTTTGGCACATGGACTAGCATGGTCGAGCTTAACCTGGCCACCAATCAGCTGACAAAGATCCCAGAGGACGTCTGCGGTTTAGTCTCTCTGGAGGTGAGTAGCTCACCTGGTAGATCGTGCACCACGTGTCCTTACCACAGTGTAGGGGTGGGAATCTGTAGGCACCTCACAATTCCACTCGATTATAATTCAGAGGTCTGCGAGCGATTATAAAAACGATTATAGAAGCATCTTTTTTCTATTTGATTTCTGGTAATTACTATGCCATTAATTTGAACATTAATATCTAAAAATAAATCTCGTGCTTAGCTTAAAAGGACCAACTTGCTAATTTACTTAAACTGAAATTTTAACTAGTATATAAGGATGTACAGTATATGTACAGGACAGAGCTGTAAAGCACTTTGACTTGTACCTGATGTTCTCAACCATGGACAAGTAAGTAGTAATGACCTACAGCTAACATTAACGTTTACTTTGTTACTGATTTAGCTGGCGTTACATAGCAGCCAAAACACGTGCTGTCTAGCTAGCAGAGATGTTAGCTAGTGCTAACAACCTTCGCTTTCCAGCTGTTGTGAAATGACAGACTTTAATTAACTGTCGCACTGTGAACTACACTGGATGTTTACTGCCAGACTGACAACTTTCTGCTAATATTTCTGCTAATATTTCTAATAACCAACTTTCACCGTCACTTTCTGCCACACACTTCTATACGCTCGCCCACTCATTCGCCACACACACAGAGCATTTTGCAGAGAAACACAGAGAGAGATGTTATCTGATAATACGTTAGCAGTCACGCAGGAAATGTTACACTATGGAGCAGAGTGAATGCATGAGTACAGGTTTCACTCACTAACGTTAGTTTCGTTTTCGACCCACATGCAGCGCACTCGAAAACTGAATCACAGCGTTTATGAAACGTACTGCTGATGGGAAAGTCAGCAGAGACCCATACAGGGAGAGAGACACAAAGAGGCGGAGCAAGCCGGCATGTTTGCAGTGAGAGACAGAGGTGCGGGCTAGGTGTGTGTAAGCGTGGGGAGAAGAGAAGAGGAGCAGATTAAAGTAGAAATAAACACTAAACTAAGGTGGAAAACTACCTACAATAACCTACTGTCAATACAAATACGATATACACTACTACTGAGCCCACCCCCCACCAGCCGCCGACGCCGGCACAGTTGCACTGTTTTAGGTTAATTAATGGTAAAGGCTCCGCTACACCAAGTGTTTCTGTTGCACGGAATGAAACTGTTGCAACTTGCACAAACAAAGTTACACGAGTGGTACACCAGCTGAAAGGGCCGTGCTTATCAGAGACATGGAGGCTACTACTATACACTGGCTAAACTATGGCAGAGGGACCAAACTGTGAAGCTTTATTTTCACCAAAGAAACTGCTGAACTCGGCAGTGTGGGAGAATTTCGGGTACACCAAGACTGACCAGGGCGTTATTTAGGAGGTGACTGATAACCTGTTAAAAACTTGCAGTTAAAAGGTTGCTGCTAAAGGAGCGCTGCAGTACCTGCGGTATCACCACCCAGCTTTGCACGCCCAAGTAAAGGTAATGCATAATAACTGAGTTAAATAACGTGACGTGTTGGTGGATAATTAAATATAAATTGTCACTTAACAATCGATGCCATAGCGGTGAGAGTCGAGCTTTCAGTGCAACGCAAACAAACAAAGCAGGTGTAACCTTTCCGACGCACTACAACAACAGGACCGCTGTATGAGGCCCATTCATTTTTAATGGCTTGTGCGATGCTACGGCGGTTTGTTGCTGCGTCGAGTAACATGCACCTCACGGTGAGCTCGTGCGCACGCCGCTGTCAAAGTAGTTGAACTTTTGCGCTGAACCCAGCTTCCAAAATCTTCTTTTCTCAAAGGGCCTTTGTGGAAGAACGTAGTCCTCCTTCAGTCACTGAACATTTAACGTTACATCCTGTTGCCTCCTCCTGTCTGTGTTGAGAAAATATTGCCAGGTGTAAAACACTAACATAACACAGGAGCTGATAGACCTACAGGACTATACCAATAAACTGCATTTCAGTTATTAATAACACTGCATGAGAGATGTGTCAATTTCTCACATCATTTTCACTCAAACTTATACGATGAATGAGAGTTGATGACAAAACAGTTCAGTTTTATTCCCCTCCTTAATAACAATTTCTCCTGGGGGATAAATTAAGTTATATCTCATATTAATAATACTTACATATTATATAAATCTAATTGTTTATGTAATTAAATATTAAAAATCAGGACGTCAGACACAGAAGGGCATAGAGAATCCGGTCGATTTTCAAAATAAAACACCTTTTCCAGACACTATCGTACATCAACATAAACACCATTAAAACAGACCCAAAAAAGAGACAATTTAACTATGTAGCTACTTAACAATAGTAGAAGCAAAAATCAAGGACAACTGAACAAGTAAGCAAAATCTGAACAGTCAACAACGTGTAGGCTACACGCTCAGCTGCTGAAACACTTAAGTGTGAGTTGCGCTGGACAAAACTACGGCACAGCTGCTGCCTCTGTCCGTTCGGCTGCTCCATTATCCCACACGTTTCCTCTATATTTCGAGAATGATGTGATGATTCTTTGTCAGGGGTGATTGCATGTGTAATCATGCCAGACTGTTACATTAAATCCAATTGTTATTGTGGAAAAAAAAAACATTATTGTCTTCACTCCTCACAGGTGTTAATATTGTCAAATAATCTTCTCAAGAAGTTGCCACATGGTATTGGGAATTTGAGAAGCTACGGGAGCTCGACTTGGAGGAAAACAAGTTGGAATGTCTACCTAATGAATTGCTTATCTTAAAGATTTACAGGTACGTTTTCCAGAAATGCAGTTCTCTTATTTATACCCGAGGCTCTTTGTTATTGGTGGTTTACAGAAGTTTGTCGTCTGGTTTGTATCGTGCAATGGGAACGGCAATTATTAGAAATACAGGAACATGTTCCATAATGGTTTTATCCACCTTTTGTTCTCACTTCCTCAATCGTAGCAGCTGTTTTTACTTTTAAAGGCATTGAAAGGCAGTCCGTGGCTTAGGAGGCTTGTAAGTGGATTTCAAAATAGACTTTAGCAACTCCTGTGGTAGGATAATAAAAGAACTGCAGCAGATGGCGATGCATGCCTTTAAAGTTGCTGTAAATAAATGTGGATTTTAATAACGGTGTGCTTTAATAAGTCTACTAATTAGAACAAGGAACTAATGAGAACCAGAGCCAAATCCTTTGTTATAAACAAATAATTTCAGTTTTAAGGAACAGGTTAGTAGACATGCTTTTAGCCATAATATGTAGCTAATCATCCACAGTTAGTCTCTTTTAGGAACAGACAGTGTTATTGGATAACTGGGTGATAAATGGTTAGATTGTATTGACACCAAGAAGGATATTTTTTTTCCACATTAATGTTTGGTAACTTAATCTAAGGAGCCATTTTGATTGGGAAATGCAATTCTCATTTCAGCAAACCCATAGAGCACATAATAAACTTCCTGCGCTCCTGTTCTCTCATTAGAAATTGGTGCTGACAAATAATCAGCTGAGTACGTTACCCAGAGGCATCGGCCACCTCACCAACCTGACTCACCTTGTTTGGGGGAGAACCTGCTGCAGCACCTTCCAGAGGAGATTGGTATATTCCCCTCAAACCTCCAACTTCTGAAATCGTAACATGCTCCGTTAATCTGTTCAGGGATGTTATTAACATGTACGTAGTCTTATAGTTAAGAGCACAAGTTGACTAACCTCGAATATCTACTATCATTTATTTTTATTTGTGCTATCAACAATATTGGAAGAGCTGGTTCCCCTTTTTGAATATTCCTTTTACAAATGAGTTCTGTGTAACGTTGTTTCTTGATAAAAGCCAACTTAACCGTAAGGATTTAGAGCTTAACAGTCCACAGTACGTCCCACCTCTGACCCTTCCTCCGAGTGATTGGTCCAACATGGCTAGGCTGGTTACTGCTGAGGTTAAGCTTGAGGCCCCAGATTAAATCGGATGGAGAAAGGAACTAAAGGAGGTTGTATTTTAGATTATTCAGACTGGACCCAGAATTTAATTGTACATGTGGCTTGCGTGTATAGGTTGCCAAGAGGACAACTATAGTATGACAGTGTAAAATGTATAAACATTATCACTCATAGTTGTCATGAAAAAAAAAAAGAGAAGGAAGGAAGACCATACCAGTTCTTCATCATCGCGTTCGGGCCATTAGTGATTTCCTGTGAGCTGGTTTGTGGTTGCTTTTTTTTGTATCGGTGCAAATACATGTGCTGGGATTTAAATTAAAGGGCCCACTAGAGTGTTATATTTTTTAACCATATCATGCTTTTCAGGAGTGGTAATATAATTGAGACAGCAGTACAATATCATTAGACCTTAAACCATTAGTACATCGACAGAGAACTTATCAGCTGTTTTGATCATTCATTAACCAAAATACCAAACATTTCTTTGTCATGCATGATAGTAAATTGATACCTTTTGGTTTTTGAATTATGATCCAAAAACCAAGAACCATGGGGACATCACCTTGGATTTTAGAAATTGGTGCTAGGCATTCCTGCTCTTGACATTTCATAGAATAAAAATTGCAGAATAATAAAAATTGTTACTTGCAACCCTGTGTAACACGATTCAGTAAGTAAACGAAAATCACATTTCGGACACGTATTGCTCGGAGGCTGTTGATTTCCGTTGCTGTTTCCCTGGAGATGGCATCAGCTACAGTGCGTACCTCACTAACAGTAAGTGATGTCTGTCCTCAGGTACACTGGAGAACTTGGAGGAACTGTACCTCAACGACAACCCCAACCTGCACAGCCTCCCGTTCGAGCTGGCCCTCTGCAGCAAGCTGTCCATCATG
>NW_024043141.1:0-24430 GCF_014851395.1 Micropterus salmoides | reverse complement strand
AAAAACTGCTAGGGTCAATTCAATTATAGTCGTTGGATTTGGTAGGGACATGTCCCTGCTATATTCTATGCCCCTGACTGTGACCTGTGATCCATGATGTCACCTGGTCAACAAAACCTTAGCCCAACTTCTATTCTTTCTCAAATTTAACATGTTCACATTTAACATTGTTAACATTTTTACATGACTTTGCTGTCCAGCTTTTGTTCAGTGTACATGCACTGATGTGTTTCTCACTGAAGATTATTGTTTTGATCATTTCCTTAGTAACCATGTAACATAGGGTAAGGTTAATATGTAAAATAGTTCTCTGCCACACCGCTAAGTTGATGGAAGTTAATGTTTTGCTCCACACAGACACAGTCTTTGCATACAAGCTAACTCTTGTTAACTTGGCACCGTTACACAGATCATATACATAGACTTCCATAAATACAACCACATACAGCTGAGAGGAACTTTCTTTCTTTAATGTTGCATTAGAGTAAATATATAACCAACATCTTCAATGTAGAATTCCAAATCCTTCAACCTACTAGCTACTGATTGTTTTGGTAACAGATATTCTTTAAATTGCTAATGAGCACACATCCTGCACCACAGCTTGTTGAACAAGCGACCAAAATAAACATTCACTGGGGAAAAGTGCTTCGGGTTAGGTAGCTACAGCATGTAACAGCATGTAAATATACCAAAATGTCACTTTGGACCATTTAGCTGGTGTGGTCTTTACTCAATACCGCTAACAACACGCTGTCTGCTTGTGACATGTAGGCTACAGCACAAATCTGTTTACTTTGTCACTCAGTGTAACATCTGTACTCTGGCAGCCTACCAGCTGCTGTCAGTCGAACACAGACACGGCCCTCCAGACAGCTGAGACAAGAAGGAACATCTCTGATATTTTCCCAAAGGCGTTTTTCTTCTTTTAAAGGAAGAAGCTGCACTTTTGGAGGTGTTATTGGTTGGTTTGAGAAGTTTGTTTATTGTGGAGAAGTGATCCTTGGGGTTGGAGGAGCCAGAGTGTATGAGTTGAGAGGTTAGTAGGTGTCTTTGTATTGCTGTAGGTAGTCTGTGTAGGTTTCAAGATGCACTGGGAGACCAGTTTTCTGTACAGCCTCCTCTCTCCTGCATCCTTTATGTTCTAAAACCCAATATGTATTGGGAAGCTACTGTATGTGTTTAAATTCTCTTTCCAAAAAAGAGAATCACAACTGCTTGGTCCCTCTAGTGTTAACACGGACATTTTCATATATTCAGTGTCGCCAAATGGAAATGTGATCTTTAATTCATTTGACTCCTCTCCCTTTTCAGTCATCCCTCCTCTTCCCTGTCTTTCCATCTCTCTTTAGAAAAAAGACCCAAAGCTTGGCACAGAGGAGAGGAGGTAGGGCTGCAGGGGTCGCAGCTGGTACCCTGGATGAGGACCTGGCACAAGACAAAAAGAGCAGAGAAAAGAAGAGATTGAGAAAGAACTGAAAATAGGAGATGGACAGATGGAGGACAAAATGAAATAAAGGGCTAGAGGGAGGGAGAGAAAGGGATAATGATGATGAGACTTCAGCTGGGCAGAATAGAGCTATTGGCTGGATAGAAGTGAAACTGATTGGGCTGAGAGAGTTATGGAGGATGAAAAGAGAGAGAGAAAGAGAGATGGATGGAGGGGATGGGTCGCAGATGGGTACACCCCTGTTACTCTCAGCTGACCACTCACTTTTCATCAAAGAAGGATTCTTAGGCACAAAGGAGGGGCAGACATGGACAAAGTAAAAAGGCGGAAGATTCTTGCACCTTTCTTTGTTATTTCTTTGTGATTTTGTTGGAACCATTTGGAGCAGCCTTTCTCTGCCCATCCATCCAAACCCCTGATATTCCACAATCTTTTTTCATTATTGCACTGTTCTTTAGTGCTACGTGCTCATTAAACAATAACCTGCCATTTAAACAATGTGGTGGCACAAATCTCACTTTCCTCAGATTAGACTCTTTGTATTTAAAGG
This sequence comes from Micropterus salmoides, assembly GCF_014851395.1. Classification (NCBI taxonomy): domain Eukaryota; kingdom Metazoa; phylum Chordata; class Actinopteri; order Centrarchiformes; family Centrarchidae; genus Micropterus; species Micropterus salmoides. The sequence continues at coordinate 22,430 of NW_024043141.1, read as the reverse complement.
TCCCACAAAATGGTACCATCACTTGAACCTCCATTAATAGATAATTTGGCCACATGGTGGCAGCACAACAAGCTGTTGACTCAACATTAACAGATTATCACATAGAGTCTCCTGCTACACACATAGATTTATAAAGCTTGAATTACATCCAGGTAGGGCTGTACATATCAATTATTTTTCAAGTCGATTAATCTAACGATTATTTTTTCGATTAGTCGATTAATCTAACAACTAATTTTGTTTATTCTAAAGAAAGAAATGTTGCCTATTACTTGATTAACATACCAATGTATCCAAAATAAATATCAAAACATGTCTAATCAATAAATCTGTATTTTATTAAATCATCCAGATGAAGCACATTAGAATAATGACAATAGCAGCAAATCTTAAAATGAATCAAATTTCCACGTCACTGGTGTTGTGATAATAACAATAACAGGCTAATTGCTAATTAATTGTTTCTGACATGGATTCATTTCAATATTAAGTAATGCAGTATGATAAAAATGTATTTCTGCATCAGTGAACACCTGAAAGGATTCACAGACTGTATAGACAGTCACAGATTATCTGTAATTAGATTCAGCTGTTTTCTCGCTCATACGTGACTGTTAAATAAACAGAAAATATGAAACAGCCAATCGCTACATGACCTTTACGTTAGCATGACAGCAGCGGGGCAGAAATTACTTTTAACATGAAGGCAAAGAAGAAATACTACGTGTCCTCGTGCTCATAATGTGCCGTACTTATGTGGCGATAGAAAGTAAACACGATTTGCGGTGCTGCCGTCTAGACAAAGTGCTGTGGGATACTTTCGTTTCACTTGTTCATGCTGCTTCATGTGTTCGTGGACAGCAGCTGTGCTGCAGTGACGCTGTTTCAAGTTCACAGAGCTCACGGAGCAGCACGTTGTTGAGTGTTTGTCTGAAATGCAGTGACGCATCGACGCACGTAATGTGCGTCAACGTATTTACGCAATCGATTACGTCGACGAATCGCCCCAGCCCTACATCCAGGTAACTTCTAACAAGTCAACACATTCTCTCTCTCACCTCGTCACATATGGACACTTGGTAAAGACCCCTTAATGTTGCTTTTTATCGCCCTGTGTAACCCTTTAGCATCGTTTTTCGACGTTTAGGGCTTCACAGTCAAGTTAGCAACGGTTTACAACAATAAATATGCAACATCCCGTTGACTCTCAAAATAAAACATTAACGTTCCGAATCATCGCCATTTTGAAATGGCACATTGTTAAAGTTGTGAAACATTTGGTTAGGTTTAGGTACCAAAAGTACTTGGTTAGGGTTAGGAAAAGATCACAGTTTGGGTTAAAATAACTACATATGTCAGTTAACACATAAATTAACAGTTCTTCAAACTTAAGCAAATTATGTAACCTACGTAACTTAAATAAAATATTTAATGTTGACTTTTGTTTCACATGGAAATCAAACACCAGTCTCCTGGTTGAAAGTCCGGTTTCTGGCCCTCCATCCACCCCAACCACCTCCTTACTTGGACTTGTTTAATATCATATACCTTGACCGTCCAAAACTGACGCTACAGGGCTTCCCCCACTGCGTTGACTTATGAGGCAAATATTCACTCATACTCATAGCGCCATCTACTGCAACAGGAAATGACCCTTTAAAGCAACAGCCCCCACCCCACGTTTGACCTAGATGCACCAAATTTCTGTGGCACATGTATTATCCGCAAGACACACAAAAACACCTCTTGGAGCCATACCTTAAAACCAGCAGAAAGCCATTTTGAATTTAATGGTCATTTTTGGCTAGTAATCCTCCAAGAAAATTCAAATATTTGCTGTGCAGTCTTAATCCATTGATGATTAAAAGTTGTGCTATCTGTGAGTTTTCATTGAAAGCATGCCTGTGGCATGGCATTAAAAATCGATGATTCACTTGAAACAAGTTGTTGTTATAACTTCAGTATAACTTTCTGCCCTGAACCCATCTACATGCCAAAATTCACTCAATGTCATAGTGTCACCTACTGGCAAACGGGAAGTAAGCCCTGTGTTAATCATCATTCCATTTACATTAAATTTTGACAGTGCGGTCCACACTTTGCTTACTGGGACATAACGTGTAATTAGCGTCTGTTGTCTATCATCACACAGGGGACACAGAAAGTGACATTTAAATCCTTTGTGAGATGTCCAAAACACACGATAATTCAGAACAGCGCCAACGACCTCCAAGAACTACACCATGGCTGCAACAGGGCCCAGTACTCATCACGGCATGAGTTTCCATTCAACACTGCTTGCAGGTTTAAATATTATCATTATTATAATTAGTCCTATCATTTTCATAGATATCTGTACCACCACTACCTTTCCTTTTGTTTTGCTTTTCTGTGTGGATATTGGCAGATGGCTTCTTACCCTGAGTCCAGGTCGGCTCAAGGATTTCCACCTGCTAAAGGGAGTTTTTCATTGCCACTGCCACCAAGTGCTTGCTCATGGTGGGAATTGTTGGGTGTCTATAAATATATTACGGTCTAAACCTGCTCTATCAAAAGTGCTTCAGTTATGAACTGCCACAATATAAATAAAAAATTGAATAAGAATTGATAAAATTAACATTATTTTTCTGTTTGTTACTTCATAGGAGCAGAGTAGGATCATAATTTAAATTTTGTGGTTTGATCTGTTGCTAATATGTTAATCAGTATTAATTTGTTTTTCTATAAGTTCTAGTTCCCTATTTTATGCAATGTTTTACTACTGTTATTCATTCAAGTGGTATTACATTTTTTCCAAAGCAACTTGAAGAAAAACATTAAGCTTTTCATGTAGCAGTCCTTGCATCTCTACGCCCAGGCTCTCCCCGAGCCCTTCACACCCACCAACACACAGACACACGCACACACACTCTCCTATCAGATGTACCTAGTTGGCAGTCATCCCGGACATCTGTCTTTCTGTGGTCAAAATGTGCCAGACTGGACCAGCTCAGCCCAGCCCAGGGTCAGAAACGTACAATACATCACAAACCTATCTCTATCGCTCTCTCTCTCTCTGTGCTCCATCAGCCTCTGCTCTTCCTCCATCTGTCTTTCCCAGCCGCTGTCTCCTCCTTTCTGTATCTCTGACTACAAATGCAGCCCAGCTCAGGGTCAGCTGCATGCTCTACATCGCATCTTCTCCTCTCTGCCTCTGTCTCTCTGCCTCACTTCTCTTATGTGCCCCATCTCTGCTCTTTATTTTTCTTGTTTTACATCATCGTTTCTTTCAGTTTTTGGTGTTTCATGCCGTCTTGTCGCCTCTTCCTCACTCTACCTGTATTGGCTTCCCTCCCCCCTTCTCTTGCTTTACTCCATCTCCCTCTCCCTCTCCTTCTGTTCTGTCTACTCGCCAGCAGAGCCCCAGGGTTAAAACATGCTGGCACCCACTAGTCTGGCAGCTGTGTGTGTGTATATGAGTGTGTGTGTAGTGTGGAGGAGGTTGCTTCATTGCACAGTCGACATCTGTAGTATATGTGTGTGCAATTCCTGTGTCGGTTTCATATAAATGTCACATACCATACGAGAGATGCCAGTTAACCAGCTGTAGGCTTGTTGCATAGAAGGAACACTGTGTGTGTAGGTGTGTGTGTGTGTGCCAAATCCATCACTGTAAGAATTTAAACTGTGTATTGCTTGTGCAATATTGTATACTGTACACTGATTAGTATTCACACATTTTTCTGATTGATCCCTACAAAAGGTACCATGAAGGGTTTTTGACCTCTAGTTTTGTTTGTATCTCATGCATCAAGCATGAGATGCCCGTGCACATGCATGTGCCAGCTGGTGAGGCGGTTTACATCCCTGCCAATGGTTTCTTGCAACAAGTCCTCCAACCTACATGACAAAATAGGTCGTTTATCCATGTCTCCCAAAACAACAGTCGACCGGACCTAACTACATTATGTATGTCATCTGACGCAAGTCATTAAACATGTTTGACATTGTGAAACGGTCGCAGTTTGGTTAACTACTTGGTTAGGTTTAGGAAAACTTTGTGCTTTGGGTTAAAATAAGTACATTCCAGTATATCACGTAACTTCATATTCATAATGCTATTTATAAAAATCAAAATATGGGACTCGAATGGCGTTCTCCTGCGTGAAAGTTTTGGGTTGATTTGAGTAAATGGGTGCTTCAGATTTTTTTTTCTCATCAATGATCCATTTGTGCAACACTCACTTGCATGATATTGCCCTTCAGCATTCATCTAATATAGAACTATTTGAGTGCTATTAGCTTTTTCTTATACAGTAGGTCTTGAATGGGCATTGCTGGTATTCCAACCATGACAATCATAACGGACCAGACACACTCTCACTGTCACGGTGGCCCTAACAGTCCAGACACAATCAAACACACATAAAACTACTCAATGGATATGAGAGTCTAAACAATATGATACAGCTGTTACCAGTGTCAATCAACTGCTGGTTTGTAACCAGAACAACTGCCTGCCAATTTGGCATTTTAACAGGTTCATGGTAAAAAGAAGATACACCGTTAACTGTACACGCCTTAAAAATCTAATAAAAGATCACATCTCAGTTTTTTAAATGGCCATCCCGCCAGCTCCCCATATTAATGGCTCTGTTACTGGTGAAAAAGGATTCTGTTACATCTTAATGAAAACAACATTAAACCAAGTCCTGACACATGCACTTAATTAGACATTGCACACATACAGATACTAAGATGCTTTGGGCACACACTAGCACTTCTCTGACAAAGTCACACACACACACACACACACACGCACGCACACACACACACACACACACACACACACACACACACACACACACACACACAGTGATTAAAGACTAAGGCCATCTGGTGCTGTAAAGAGAGCGAGGGGAAAGCATCCTCATGGATGCTGATGCAAGCCTTGAGACATGTCCTTCATGTCCTCCTTTCATTCCTTCTCTGCTTCCTGGTTACTAACTTGCATCTTCCATTCTTTTATTTCTTTTTTTGAGGGGTGGAGGGAGGGCTTTTTGCCTTTATTTCCATAGGACAGCTGAAGAGAGACAGAAAGTGCAGGACAGAGAGAATGACATTCAGCCTGTGGGCTGAACTTGAACCTGGGCTGCTGCAGTAAGGACTCAGCCTTGTACATGTTGCACATGCCTAACAGGTGAGCTAAATATCCATATTTCCTCATGTTCTAAAATGGATGCGGGGGGAGGGGTAACCTGTATACCCTCAAGGTACATCTTTTCGGGCCGGCAGCACAACAGATGCTCAGGGGATTGCTGGTAGAAGCTCCTACTGTAGGAGACTAATGAAAATGTGAAGCACAGCAGCCTTTCACTAAAAGTTATTCATACTAAACACTAAACACTGTTGGGATTTTACATCCTAAAAATGATGAACGAAGCTGAAACTGCAAGGGTGAAGAATCAGACTTTATAAATAGGCTTCCCAAGTATCATTTCAATTATTATACATTTACCAAGGGCATGTGTGGAAAGGTTCCTCCACATTTCTTTCAAGAAGTGATTTTTAAAGGTTGCTCATTAGCTTTTTGTGTTACATTACAATGATAAAAACTACTCTTTCATTTTGGACCCTTTGCGTTCTATGAGGAAAATCAGTGAATATATGTGCCAAGTATCTCTCCCATCCAAGGCCAAGCTGAGAAAATATTTTGTTGGGAATGAAGAAAGGCGAAAAGTCAGCTCCCTGCTTTGCTCTCCAAGGCCAAAACTCAAAAAAAAAACTTTGTGCTGTTGTAGGTTCGGAACTATGATACAACAGTTGAGTGAAATAACAAAACCATCCTGTTACTATTAAAAAAAAGCAGAAGAATTCATGCTGAAAAAACATACAAAAAAGAAAAGCCTGTAACACTTTATATGAAGGTCGTTAAAAAACTTTTTCCTGCGCAAAATGTGTGTCACTTTATTTAAAGCAAACAAATACGTTTTATAATTTCTTATAATTAGTTCATATGGTATTATGTCCACATAATATATTACACAGGGATGGGCATTTTAATACTTTACCTAAAACAAACAAAGACATGCTATATAACATTAAACATTACTATAAGCTATATTCCATTTCTTATCAGTAATTCTAATTGGTGACTAAAGTGTATTCATAATAAGGCAGAGTCGGTGGTTATAATGTACTATGGAACATGGTCGGAGATTCTTGGCGCACATTGGTATAAACTACTATTAGTTATAAAACATTAAATCAAAAGATCATAATGACTTGTGAACTTTGCTATAGCGCCTAATGCATGTTTGCAAGTGATTATAACAATTGTTATAATGTCTTATGGACGCATTATATCGTGTTATAAATGTATGCATAAGTCATTATAGCAATGACCTTCATAGAAGGTGTAGTGGGATCAACCAGCCTCTCACCTCAAGGAGGAGGTGAGATTAGATTCTGCCAAGGGGGGGGGGGGGGGTTCCTCCCCTGGAGTTGCCCTTTTGACATGCAAAACTAGCGCCTAATGTTTTGGTAAGGACCTGCAGAGACTCAATCAGGCATGCATCGCTTAAGGATTGTGTATTCAAGAGCCTTAGTGATCCCCTCTCGCCGTAAAGGTGTCACTGGAGACACTCTGCAGGACAGCATGAGGGCTGTCCAACCCCTCTCCCCCACAGGTCACCTCCGGACATCAAAAGTACCATGCCATCCTGCTTCACCCTGATTCCCTTTCCCACAGGATGGTTGGGCCATAAACACCACTCTCTTCTTTTTCTAGCTGATGTGCAAATGTGATAAGCTCATGGATGTGAAAGTAAGGACACTAACATCCCCGCCTTCTTGAACCAACAAATGTTCCATTATAAACTGTGTTTTGTTCTGTTTAAATAATAATCCTTGCTAAGTTAGTAGTGGCGTTCGCCTCTTAGTTTAGTAGTAATGACCCTGTTGTTCCTATTGTTGATCCTATTTCAGTTGCCAAATGTCTGCACTAGCCTTCAGTCTGTCATAGAATTATTATTTATTTTAATATTATACCACTTGTTTATTCTCTAAATCATTAAATGAATAAGGGCCGGACTGGTTGTTGGTCCCATAATGAATTGAATTCACCTGAACTCAATTGGCATAAGTTGTTCAAGGTAAAATATTTTCTCCATTCCTCCCAAATGGCCTTGATCCACTGTATGCATGGAAATATGAAAAGACAACTAAATTATTCCTCAAATGCATGGTCTGCAGCTGCTTGGTCACATACTGCAAAACAGCATATTCTAGTGTTCCGCTATACAAACTGTGCACCTTAGCTGTCAATCCACAATTGTTTTGGGTAGCAACACAACAGCGCAAACTTTGGAGCCTGTAAAGCCCTATGAGACAGAGCACAGAATGCCATTGTGGAGAAACATAAATGAAGCTGCACCTCGACACTTTGTTTTGTTTGTTTTTCTACTGATTACTCATGCTGAATTGGTGCATAGTTTGTTGCTGGCAGAAGTAATATTTACATTGGTATGGCTCTGCCAAGTGTTTTGCTGGTGGGACAGGTTGTTATACAAAGCATCAAAACCATGAATGAAGAGGCAAAGAGGGCAAAATGCCCAGCCACCTAAGGATTTAGCTTTATTCTGTCCCCATAGGAGAGACAGAGACACAGTTGCCAAATAGTCACTTAGCAAAGAAGGAAGAGACCATGCTAATAATAGTTCCTTCTCCAAAATGACAAATGTGACAATAAATATGGCACAACATGAGTGTGTCACACTGCACAATAGCAAAGGAATGAAATGTCTGAATCTACCTTTAGTTGGCAGCAGTGACAATGTGCAAAGGCTTAGACTAAGTAAATTGAGAATAGATTGAAGAAAGTAAAGTGAGATAACTTGCTGAGAGATTCCTTTGGTAAGACCTTAGACTGAAGAGATTTCTGACTGATACTGATGTTTTAGTAACAAGACTGACGACATGTGGTTTGGTGAAACTAGGTGAAACGTGCAGGTTAGGGATGAATATGTCAGGTTTAATGAAAAGAACCGTACACAAGTGTTTCAGTGTTTGTGTGTGTATAGAGGCTGTGGAGTTTACTTTGGTGCTTTTATTAAATGCAAAGTAAAGTAAAAGTGAATTTATAAATGGAATGTAAGTTACCCTCATTTCAAGATAACTTTTCTTTACAAACCAATGTGAACATATTGAAAATGGTACATAGGGAACTAAAATATGTATGAAGGCAGTGACTCCTCACCATATATCCACTTCCATATTTCACAGTTTTGATGGGAACACACTTTTGGCCCAAAGTGTGTGTGTGGGGGGGTAAGGACTGTACTTTGTGCAGTCTTACTGCTTAGTACGCGTCCTTTGCATCTCCTGTCCATTTCACCATCCTGTATCGAAACTCTCACTAGTCATCCTGAAATCCCCCAAAGGTAAAAACACCACTGCAGACTTAAATCAACCTATGCTTGACTAATCTAGGGTACACTGTATTTTAATACGCCAAGCTATATGCTAATCACCAGGAATGTGAGGCTGAACACCTACTTAAATGCAAACATAGGACTCTCCATCTGTCCCTGGGGTGCGAGAGGAGGAGGTAATTTACATGATTAATTACCTATACCTAACAAGCACTGGCAGTGTTCAGGGCTCCCAGGGTTCCTCACATAGCATGTTGATGTGTGTGTGTCTTTGCAGCTTTGCAGCCCTATTCCAGACTTCATCGTCTAGTCAGGTAATGATCTATAATTAATGATGCAGTCTAATTTTGCAGTCTTATCGTTCTATCAGGTGTAGGAAATATTAGTTCCAATTCACTTTCAACATTTTAACTTAACTCCCTAAGTACTAATTTTGCATGACAAACTAGAGGGCAAGGTGTTATAAACTCTCACAAACAGTAATCATTTTTAAATTTTGTTTTGGGGCACTTGAACTTTCAGTTCCTGTAACTTGTAAACTTCATACCAATTGCTAATGTATCATTGCCAAGTACAGTATGTAGTGGAGAGACAGAGTGGATGAATTTCCAAATGTGGTTGCTCACCTTAAAACCTGGAAATGACATTTAACACACCTTTTTATTGACCTCTGCATCACTGATACTGGCCATGTGCTGCACATACTTGTTGATATAATTGCTGCTTCAGTGAAGTCAAAGTCAAATAGAAGGCAGTAAAGTCAATTTGCATCAAATTAAGAAAAATACATGAAAAAGTTGAAAGTGGGCTGAAAATGAGACTTAAAAACTACAGCCTTGAATGTATAAGAAGGCAATGAATGTTTTCCATATCTAATGGTTATCCAAACATTTGACTTTAATGTCTTGAAGACAGGGACTGTCGCATATTATTTAATACAGAAATTTGCTGCATAGGACAAAAAATTTGTAATAAAAATGACAAGTAAATTTATAAAACAGAGAACTTAGTACAGCCTCAATACACCAGTAATAATGCTGCAGTGTTGTTCTCTTTTTCTCTCTCACACACTTTGAAGCTGACTGGAGACATATGGACTGGTTCATTACCTGTAATATGGCTTAATAGCAGCTTCCACATGAAGCATATGTGTGTGGGCAAGTGCATGAGTGGGCAAGCATGGCTGTGTCTAAGTACATGCAGCTGTGTATGAATGCAAGTGTGAGTGCCTATGCTGTGTATGTTTCTTCCATCAGTATGTCTTTGCTCATGTATGTTCGTGTGTGTGTGTGTGTGTAATAAGCTGCACCACAATGACAGTGTTGTGATTAGGCACCAATCAGAGGCTAACAAGCTTTGGAGAGAAGACATCACACACACATTCCCTGGAGAGCACACTGTCATGCATCCTCATCGAGATGAAATAACATGTATGCACATACCCAGTTAGCATCCACAAAGCCATGCGTATTCATTAACAAACACACACACACACACACACACACACACACACACAAAGTATATAATAACACTGATATACACACACAAGTATATATATTGAATGAAAAGCGGTGTCTAGTCAGTGAAATAGTATGACAAAAGAGCAGCACAATGTTGTGAAATATTTTACAGGAAATCAATCCTAACAAAGTTATCCACTGACGTCTGTTGGGAAAGGAGAAACATATAGAGACATATTTAGCTTGAAGCTTTGTCGCAAGACTAATGATAATGTCAAGATGTTTGATAAGCAAATTACCAAAGCCAAGTCATGCGGCATTCAGTCACAGATACTAAATCATAAAGTTAAGTGCAAGAGAGATTAAAAAAGTGAAGAAATATTTTAGGGAGTTTACAAATTAACTGATTAGAGCAAAGAAAACTTATATCATTGACATGTCTCTAGTTACGTCATTGCTTGTTAAGAATCATGCTTAAACACTTTATCTCACCAATTATTTTCCCCATTAACATGATCACACAAGTAAGAAATGGCGAATGTGTATCAGCATATTAAATTTATGCAGTAAGTGATCTTAAAAGTTGGTTTTAAAGGCAACAGTTTCATTTTTTAGCTTCTGTAGGAGAATGTATCATTGAAAAGAACTTGTCATTTTATTCCATTCACACCACAACAAGACAACATATTGTATCGATATACAATACATGTTTCATCAACATATGAATCCTACTCAAGCACTACTTCAAAAATATATATAATATATATATAAGCATATTAGGAGAAAATACATTTTTCTCACTCTTTGAATTGCACATATGACACCTGCAATTTAGAATACCTCATCAACCAACCTGCTTCCATTGGAACTAAAGGTGCAAATTGAATGGGGGCACACATGGCATCTGCTGTATTATATGCCATTTCAAAGTGAATGGAGTGAACACAGGTTGTGTACAATAAAATAACAACTTCTCATTACTAAAAGGTCATCTTACTTAATGTATGCTACATTGTCAGCGATGACTGATTTTCACCACTTAAGTTACCAGTGTAGCACTATCCCAAAAATATAGCACACAAATCCAAAAACTTGACCTACACGATTGTACAAAATGTTCATATATTACACTACTTCTTTAAGGAACTATGTGATAAGACATCCTCACATTTTGACTGACAGACAGCAATTTAACCTTTTAGTCATGTGCCATTTCAACAACCAACGTCATAATTACTGAAGGGCGACACAGCAAATTCAATCTGCTGTTGTCCAGCCACCTTCAGAATTCACTACATGCTTATTTTCTTTATGATTCATAGTTGACTGATACTGTAATCAAGTCATCTCTCATTGTTTCACTACAATAAAAAGACAGAGGGAGAGAGAAAGAATAAATAGCGGTCTCAAGTTTCTGTGTGGGAGTGTGTGAGAGGAGATTGGACACATACATCATCGAAAATGCATAGGTAAGACAAACCTAATGCTGTGTGAATGCTGCAAGGAGATTTATTGTCATTCTCTCTCATCCCAGTCTAACAGAATATTCAAACAGGTATACCAAACAATAAGTTAGGTGTGTGAAAATTTTGAATTAAAAGTCTGAATGATATGAAGAGGAAAAGGTTTTAATAATGAAATACAAATGCAACTAAGATACTGCCAGTAGTAAAGAAAATGGCATCAACACAAAGTGTAGTCAGTCCACAGTCTTACATAAGAATTAGAAATCAGATCCTTATGACACAGCTTCTGCCGACCTGAACAGTGTGTGTGTGTGGGCACGACTCTGGCAGTGTATGCGCATTTAGGAGCCTGTACTTACAAGTAGGCGTGCTTCTGCATGCGAGTGTGTATTTTAGCAACAGCATGAGCAATAGTGCATCAATGAGCGCGTGTAAAACGGTGTGTATATGTGTTCTTTAAGAGCATGGTGAGTGTTTGGTACAGATTTCTCAAGCCCTGCCAACTGTTAAACCTTGTTTTTCTGCCAGTGCCTGCTGTTAGCTCCACCTGTGCCACGAAAAGACACACACAGCTTTGCAGCTGTCTCACCGCAGTGTAAACGCAGAGGGAAAGGACACGCTTCAAGTGGTGAGATTTTAAAAAACAAAGACCAAGTTCAGCAATCACAAGATATGTAAAAAAAAAAAAGGTAACTTTGGAGGGAAAAAAACAGAGGAAGTAAAATTAGAGTGTAGTTAAATGAATGTTTCAATGGTAACTATAAGGAGCTTCAGAAAGACAGAAGAAACTTTTAGATTAAGGTCTCTGAAGTGAACACTTGTAAAGGACAAAATAACTTATATGAATCTCTTTAAATCCACACTGACCTGTCTTATCTCTCTCCTGCTTTCGGCCTCTGTCTCCATTTGCCTTAGTCCATTTCTCTTTTCCTGTAAAGAGCCCAGATATGCAGATATGTTTGACTAACTGTGAAACTGCAGCAAAAACAATGTACAAATCTGAACATTTTTCAGCACTATCTCTTCTTACTGACTTTCTGTCCCATTCCATGCCTCTCCATTTCTCTTGCAAACACAACATCACTATACTCCCCTGAATGTTCTACCTCTCTATATCATAAAGGTATGAATGAGGGTGAGCTGGGACTGCTTAACATTGTACAGCAGAACAAGTCATTTACAGTAAGCTGGCACTGAATCTTACAATGGGTCTTCCATTTAAGGTGTTTCCCAGGAGTCCTTTTGAAACAAATTATGATTTTGTCTTTATCTTTGTCTGTACTTCTGTAATTGGTAACCCTAAAATGAATTGTAGTGAGGATTGATCTCACCATGCATCTGTGAATTTTGCAATTCTGTGACTTATGTAGAGTCTCAGGGCACCTAACAGTGTCTTACCCGCTTACCTTGCTACATCACTCTAATTAGTTGGTGCATGGTTGGTATGAATTGACGGTAACACTTTCTATGAAGGTCATCGCTATAATGACTTATGCATATATTTATAACACGATATAATGCGTCCATAAGACATTATAACAATTGTTATAATCACTTACAAACACGCATTAGGCGCTATAGCAAAGTTCATAATGTATTATGACCTTTTGATTTAATGTTTTATAACTAATAGTAATACCAGTTTATATCAATGTGCAGCAAGAATCTCCGACCATGTTCCATAACATATTATAACCACCGACTCTGCCTTGTTATGAATGCACTTTAGTCACCATTTACAATTAGTGTTATAAAATGGAATAATGTAATGTTTAAAGTTATATAGCATGTCTTTGTTTGCTTTAAGTAAAGTGTTAAAATATCTATCCCTGTATAATATATTACAGGTGGACATAATACCATATGAACTAATTATAAGACCTTATAACACGTAATTGTTTGCTTTAAGTAAAGTGACACAAATTTTGTGCAGGAAAACAACTTTTATTTATGTTTCTTCACTTTATGAACAATCTGTATGAATTTTGAACATTTTGCAGTTTAGCACAAAAACACGACATAATTACATCAAGAAAACTCGTTGGCAGGGTGGTGAAAGATCGCTCAAGAGAAACTGTTACCAAATTGACATCTTCATGTTGGCATATGTTCACTAGCCCTCTCTTTGGCAGATGCAACACCTTTGAATTCATTAAAGTGATCTGACCCATAGAAATTTTATAGAATATAATAGTTTTACTAGGTCTCATTTATTCAACCATTTTAGCTTTAGCTTAAGTCCCAAATAATGCGGCCTCTATGGGCACTGAGGAGTTTAAACCATGGCTTATAAAGTCAAGATGTAATTTGTCCCAGACAACACACAAATTTAAATCCCTAACCGCAACATAGCTTGTGGCAAAACCTGGCCATACTGGCTTATTCGACAAAAAACACTGGCTTAGGATGCTCGTAGAAATGATTAATTATTATTATTATTAAGTGACTTACTTACTCATATAGAGCTAAGAACACAGTAACAGTCCCCAGACCTTGTAGGAAGAGAAACTACACACTATTATGTACATCGATGAGCATTTAACCAGTTAGACACACCACGGGCAGTCAAAGTTCAGACAATCTTAACTCACTCTTACTGTAAAAAAAAGAAACACAAAAAACGTTTAACCGCTATGATTGGCTGTGATCAGGAAACTGTTATCAGATTAATTACAATGATGACTCATTACCTGATTCAAGACTGTACATCGAACAAACTACAACACGTTGATGTAAAAAAGAACAGCTTCCGAGGGAAGAACATTAACACTGAGAGAAATAACATATTTATCTCAATGTGTGTGTGTGTGTGTGTGTGTGTGTGTACACGTGTAAGTCGGCAAGACTTTGGAGCATACTTGATGAATAATCCAGTTCCTTGGAGAAGGTGAGTCAAGATGGCTGACTACAGCTGACCTGTTTTGGGGTTCACTAGAGTTTAACATGCCAACAGAAAAAGAAAATCCCTTGGGAAGTTGAGCAACAAAAAACAAACAAACAAAAAAAAAACACTGATCCAGCTTTCATAAAAACAGGAAAAAAAAATAAAAAGCGCAAAACAAAACAGCTTTATTAATTAGCATTAGTATCTCTATTACTTCTCTCGGTCAGGGCTTACTACATGACTGTGTGTTAACATATTAAACCCTCACATTGTTGTACTGAAGTGCACATGAAGCTTTATAATGTGGAAAGGAGACGGAAAGAGAAAGGTAGAAAAAAGGAGGAATGTGGAGGAGTGGAGAAAAATAGGAAAGATTGAATCTCAATGTAGGAATGAAATTTATTTTTAAAAAAAAGGATGATGGAAGAGAAAAAAAAGACAAAGACAAAATATGGGCAAAGACATCAAAACAAGAGGGATGACAGAAGGTATATTGATGGATAGAAATGATAGAATGGGAGAAAACACAAAGGGGTGACAGAACACCGGTGAAAAGAAGAACCAGATCTTTTGTAAAAGGTACAATTTCTGTTCTGTCAAAGGGATCATATCTATTACAGATCAATTAGTACACAATGGAGGCCTACTTCAGCCAGAAAGATTGTAATCGAGCATATAATTGCACACTGTGTTAGTGGTCATAAGGTGATCAAGCTAGCCAAGATCACCTTGGTAACAAGAACATTTCTAAGACAACCGAAACAAAAAAAGGTCATCACTGATCACAGCAGGAGATAGTTAAAAAAATAAATTCAAATGTTTCTTGGCAACAAGATGCTATTTAATGAGGACACTAGGAATGACTTGGACAATGCTGAACATAAGAGTTTACTTTAGTATTTCATCATAGTCTAATGTGCTGTATGCTGTTGAGAGGAACCCAGCCGAAATGTGTATAGATCAGGCAAGTCTAAATGTGGTGGTTAAGTGTCTAGAGTTAAAGGTGGTATCATTCTTTTTGGCTTCTTCCCTCTCCTTTATTGAGTTATATATCTTTTTTGTGCATATAATAGGTTTGCAAAGTGAAAAAGCCCAAAGTCCAGCCCAAAGGGAGTTCCCATCTCTCACAGAAAACTCTGCTCTGAACTGCTTGAAAACAGCTTGTTTGTAGTTCAACCATTTCCCTTTCATCCCTGTGACGACACAGGGATGAGTGCTAAATGCGCCTCAAACAGCTTCAATTCAGATGTAGGCTACATGATGCCAACCAGGGGTGCCTTTCCCAGAAGCATGGCTTTAGCAACTTCCTTGTTTGGAACTATGCAGTTGCGAAGCACCTGTTTCCCAAAACCATAGTTCAAAATATGGAGATAACTAAGATGATAACTTACATGGTACGAACCATCGTTAAGCGACGCAGGTGTTCCCCGAAACCATAATTCAGACGAATGTTCGCAACAACTGTCGTTAAGTTGCATAGTTTGAACTATAGCTCCTGACCTGTGGTTAGAAGCTTAGTTCACGGTGACTACGTCACAGATAACAGAAAATGCTGTTAGGAGGTGGATGTAGGATGTGTTAAGCAGGGAATGTTAGATAATCCTGCTGTACAAACATATTTAAGGTGAAGATTTTTTTAAATGTAGTTGTAAAAGTACTTTTAAAGGTATTTGTCAGGTCATAGGTAGGGTTGCATTATTTCATATCTGTAGACCATCTACGAACGTGTTTCTCTCGCAGATTACCCACCTGTTCACAATAACTTAATTTAATATTAGTCACCCAGTACAAAGGTTAAAGGACAAAATGGAGAATGTAAATACAAGACTTTGAATATTACCTTAATGTATACATTTCCAGACCTCTGAGGACGATGGGTGTTCTCTAGTCTTCATTACACACATAAATGTAAAGAGGGACAGTATAAAATTAACCTAGATGTCAGATGCGGCTAAGGGATTCATAATAGTGTTAAAGTGTTCACACAAAGATACTTGCAGATTAAACCTATTTTACTAAATGCCTTGTAATCGCTAATAGTTCTTAATTTTTTCTTCTAAGTTACAGACTATATAAATAAAATTATTAGGTTATATATTATTTATATTGTTGATTTCATTAATACTATTGTTGATTTTCTCGTTATTGCTGGTACGACTATGATATGAAAAACCTAAATAATAAGTTAGCATAATTATGTCACTTAATATTGCCACAACTAACATCTGACAAAATTTTGTGAGTTTTGTGCTGTGAACGTCAGACGAACACACCTGGAAACATGTTAGTTCTAACTACGTTGGTTCAAACTAAGTTAGTTCAAACCACAGTGGTACCAACAAGGTACGACAGTTTTGGGAAACGGTCGTACTTCAGATGTTTGTTAGTTTAACGATGCATCGTACCAAGATAGTTCAATGCTACCTTCCGTGGTTGTACGGGAAATGCACCCCAGCTTGGCAACATGTAGCCTTAACTAGGAAATGCACATGTGCAACTCCCAGCAAAGATCATTTAGAGACAAGATACATCACTCCATAGCTAAAACGAAGCCTTCAACACATGGTGAAAAGAGGAGCTGCTGCAATGTGCAGTATGAAAAAAACTATGGTGTTTTTTGAAAATTAAACCATGTAAACCTCTTCTGGTACAACCCCTAAATAGGATTTTGAACCTGAAAATGAGCATCATACCACCTCAGCTACTCAGTTTTTTTGTTATTTTTTTAAGACAGTTTGTTGATTTTGCTGCATTTTCTCGACCAGTGCAGTAAAACTAAAGCAAAAGTTTCCATTGCAAAAGTTCCAAACAAACAACTTCCAACTTGTATTTGGAAAATCAACAATCAAACTCCAGTTGTTGTACCACACAACACAACATGAATGCTGTATCATCAAAATGTAACACAAAGAAAAAGTGGCCCACTGGGTTAGAGGAAATTGGAAAATGGACAGAATGTACCATTTCAGGAATCAAAAGCCCAAACAGGAAGGAAAGGAGGGAGTCAGAAAGAAGGATGAGTAGATAAACAGCTAACCATGACAGCTGGCATCTGTACATTCTGCTTCTTATGAAGATCTATAAACTGACTTAATATGGCAGCATGATAAAGACAAATAAGAAAAGTTCTAAGGTATCTCTCCTAAGTTTGCTTTTCAGAGTTATAACTTTCAGACAAGTTTATGCAGTAAAGACTTTGAATTGACTCTCTTTTGTGAACACGTTCAAAACACCAACTGGCAAACATTAGAAACCCATCTTTCAATGAACAGGAAGAGACCTTGTGTGAGTAGGAAGTGGTTTGTCCCGAGATACACCTGCTGAAGACCACCTTGAACGGACTCCAAGTTTGATGATTTAATCACCTTGCATCCAGCAAGGATGGGGTTGATTTAATGGTAAAGTTTCTCTGGATAATGCAGAAAACAACATACAAGTGTTTGGATAAAACATATTAAAAAAGTAGAATTTTGGCCAAATGCTGGCAAACAAATCCCAACTGGCTAAGGCAGGCAGGTGATCAGTCTGCCACTAGGATGTTGGCAACAGGTAGAAAGACTGATTACTGGCAAGTAAGAGACAGATTACAGGCAGGTAACTGGCAAACAGGTGAAAGTAACAGAAACGTCTAGAACAGTATTTTGGCAACAAATAGACAATCAGTCAAACTACTGATGAAAACTGTCCATAATAGAAGGACAATAGATGGAATATGAGACGGCTGAGCAGGCAGATAATCCGGTCAGGTGATTTTCAGATGAGAGAAACTTGCTGAGGGCACACACACACACACACACACACACACACACACACACACACAGTGACTTGATACTTGTCCTCAAAAGACTCTGACTTGAGATTCAGAACTCAACTAAATTTTGGCATTAACATTAAGGGAATGTCATACCCTACCTGTCATGCGTACCCTTAGGCATTTGGCTGCAGCAACAACAACATGATACTTGAAGCTGTTGTGCCATTTGACATAATTGGCTATAAGACCTGTAAGGTTGGCTGGGTGGCTATGTCACAAAATGAGATGGTTTCAGAAGTTCCAGATCTAAACAGAGGAGCTTAAGTACGGGTAACTAAAGATGCTAGATTTACCATATCCACACCTAGATAGGTAAATCACCTGAACGGATCAGTTATTGCACCTTATAATATATATAAAGTCCTTACTCTAAAGGTCCCATATTATGCTTTCAGATCATACTTATAGTTTGGGTGTCTTCTAGAAGATTTTTTAATGTTCAGAAAACATAATATTGTTCTTTTGTTTTAAATGATTTACAAAGTTTTTGTTTTTGCGGTTATTTTAGCCGTGAATGCATGAACCACCCTACTCTCATGTAGACCCAGAAAGAGTGGTGGCTAATTTGGCACTCATCATCTGAGGAGATTATACATAAAGATTTATTGGAGACAAATCGCAGTTATTCCTCGGCAGATCTCAAGGCACCAAACTCTGTCCTGGATCATCACAGCATGACACTATAGCCTAAAATAGGAGTTTGGATTTGAACAACAAACAACTAGAGAACACTTCTGAATTTTTGCACTCTGAGGTTTCTCTTGTTCAACTGCTCTATGAACTGAGGGCTTGTTAGAAACATTTGAGGGATTTGGACAAAGCCTCAAGTTTCTACAAGATTCTACAGCTAACTTAAAAATCTTAAATAAACTCTCCTAACTTTAGGATAACTGTTTAGCTGTCCTAACTTTTACTTTTCCACCAGGTAGTGTTTAATAACTCGTTTAATCCACATGGCTGCTCTTTAATTGCTTTCACAAAATCAACAAAATGTCAACAGGCGGAACTTAACTGATTCTACCGATGTGTTTGATGACAAAACACTCGTTAGTAGAAAGGCTGTAGCCGATGTAACGCTAGATAATGTCTCATTACATAATGTAAAGGCTTGATATAACAACAAAAATCCTAATGCAAGCCTTTATTATTAGCCTCTTTTTTTTTCTTTCCCATGAAGAGTAGCCTACGGATTTCTGCTGGGGTCAGTGAGGGAGCACAGGAGGAGCCACCAGCGGTTTCATCTGCTCTTCGGACACTACAGTGGCCTGTGTCTTCATATCACTTTTAATGCACTTCTTTTCTTTTTGACAGCATCAGCGCTCCAAAAATTTCGTATTTTATGGGTTTCGCGCATGGGCGTGGCAAAATGACTCGCTAGCGCCTCCTAGAAAATTGGAAAAACTTAGCCCCTCGTTCACGTTCAACCTACATGCACGAAATTTGCTGGGGACATGTATCATATCAAGACGCACAAAAAAGCCTCAAGAACCCATACCCTAAAGTCAACAGGAAGTCGGCCATTTTGAATTTTACGGCCATTTTGGATGATTTACACACTTCGTACTTTAACAAACTCCTCCTAGGGATTTAGTCGGATCGACGGCAAATTTCTGCTGTGCCTTCTAAAGTCATTGACGATGAAA
Organism: Micropterus salmoides; assembly: GCF_014851395.1. Lineage (NCBI taxonomy): Eukaryota > Metazoa > Chordata > Actinopteri > Centrarchiformes > Centrarchidae > Micropterus > Micropterus salmoides. Next base: position 2,752 of record NW_024043141.1, on the reverse strand, counting down.
AGTTGTGCTATTTGCGAGTTTTGGGCGTGTCCGTGGCGTCGATGATTCGCCATGAAAGAGGAAGTTATTATAACTTCAGTGTACATGCTCACATCTGCACCAAACTGTACATGTAGGATGAGAGTCCCGCCCTGAACACATGTACATGCCAACATTCACCCACAGTCATAGCGCCACCTGCTGGCAACAGGAAGTGACCTTTAAGGAAGCAGCCCCCGCCGCACGTTTGACCTACATGTATGAAATTTCTGTGGCACATGTATCATGTCCTGACGTACCAAAAGCCTCTTGGAGTGCGAGGGCCCGCCCAACGCTGCTTGCAGCTTTAATGTGAATTTGGATTTCTTGACGGAGGTTACAAACACCTCTAAGTCATCTGACTTGAGGTTCAATGACAGTTGTTGTTTCTGCTCCATTTTCAGTGTGTGTTTCATTAAAAAAAAAACTAACACAAAACAGCGATTAAAAGCCGCTTAGCTCGGCGAAATGAGAAAAGTGGCATCGGTTGCTAGGTAAAAGACATAAAAGTTGATAACCGATATTGGATTGAGTATTTAGGATTTCCTAACCTGAGATAAGATAGGCTGAAGTAAGATAAGATAGGATTCCTAAAGTTAGTTAGGATTTGCTTCTGTAATACCAAATTGAGAAAAATATCTATCTTAGACTCTTCCTATCTTAACTTAAGACTTAAGATAGGAACTTTCTGTAATACGGCCCCTGGCCACTAAATATTATCCTAGCATCCATACCCAGCGCACTGATCAATTTGAGAAGCGCTGCAGTTAACAGGCATGGCTGTTGTGGTATTTGGTTGTAGGGTTATTCAGTCAGGTGTTATTTCAGAATAAGCACGAATAAGCACGACAAGGGTCAGGAGGTAGGCAGTTAGAAGCTAGACGAATCTCACCAGCTTAAAGTCCCAAGTTATACCTTATAGGGTAATAACCATGGGCCTGAGGATCAGCCCCTTTTAAACGGACAGCTGGATCAGTACCTCCTGGAATGAGTAAATTGGGAAATAGCCATTGCAACCTAGTTGCGGAGGGTGAAAAGAAACATTGTTACGTTTTTTTATTAGTTCGAGATTGTTAACTGTAACATGATCCAGTGAGACTGTAGGCCCTGAGATTGGTAGATGAAAGAGATGCGAAGACAGCTAGTAATCCAATCACAGTGTAACCCTTGCTGTAATTTCATGTCACGCCTTGAATAGAATAAACAGTGTTTGACATAGTAGTAAGCCATGACTCAACATAATGACACCAGAACTGTCTGCCACTTTCTGCGAGACATACTGACCTGCTGTAGCTCAGCGAGGGAAGGACAGCTTCGTGATTTGTCGTTAATAAAGTTAAAACAACAACATCAAAAAGGACGGTGGACGGTGGGTCCGGGTGGGTCATGCTGGGGGCATGGAGGAGGGAGGTGACTGTGTATCACAACATTGCGGAAGTCCTGACAACTCATTTTAACTCACACTTTTCTGAATACGGGTTTTCACTTTAATAATCGCACCTAAACCTGATTTATAATCAGACATGACAATCTTACTTTCTACAATATGGGAGCTTTTAACAAAGTAATAGTCGACTGACAATTCAGTATAACAAACCGTTTAGAAGAGTGTTTAGATGTTGTAGAATGCACTGACAATCACCCAACTTACGAAGAGTTCTCATCTCAGTGCTTCATTACCGACGCTTTCAGACAGCATGACAAAGCGTAATTATTTTACGCTGCTTCACGGTCGATGTGCACAGCTGTAGGGTTAGCCGGTCCACATGCACAAAGTCAGTGACTTATGTTGAGGCACTAACATTTCTGATTGTTATGGTAAAGGTAGGCGGCTTTGGGGGGTTGTCAACATCTTTAACATGAACGTAGCTTGCTAGCTAGCTAGCTATCCAGAAGTGCTGTACGAGATGCCCTAGAGCGTCTCCCGCAGACTACTACGCTTTTTCACTTTTTCTGAAAGTGTCGGCATTGGACGCCCTGAGATGACAATGGCAGCATACTGAAGAGCAGGAACATGAATGACACAGTGACACTATTGACAAATAAGTTTTGTCTTTTAAAGGTTCAGTGTGTAAGTTTTAGTGGCATCTAGTGGTGAGAGTTGCAAATTGCACCCCCCCCTCCCCTATCCAAGCAAGTTGTATAGCTACAGTGCCTGAGACAGGACAAAAGATTTCCTCTGTGAGATAGCAGAGAGTTGCCAATTAAGAAATCAGGTTTCTTTACTGATATATTAAGAAATTATATTTACTTGATTATTCAGTAAAGCCATATGTTACTGTGAATAGTATTGTTACTTGTTCATTAAACACCAGCCACATCAAGAAATGAAGTGCTATGATGTCTCATACTCCTGAAATACAGTATTTTACTGTATTCACACTTTTTGTTACATCTTGGGAGGGTTGGCTCATCTGGACAAACAAAACAAAGTAAATGAAGAACATCTCAGAAACACTGTCACATCTAGTGCATCAAATATGACCACTGACAGATAACGGAAATGTAAGCCTCACTGTTTCTGCACCACAGTCCATTATAAACATAATACATGACGTTTACAAATGCATTGTCAAGTGAGGATCAAGGCTCCTCTCGATTTGCTTGATAATTAGCAATCTGCAAATCTTACAAAAATGGCTTTTTAATTTTTAAAATTCAACAGAAGTAGTCTGACAGCCCTAATTTCAGCTTGTGGTAAAAACGGTGCAACGTTTTTAATGGGCATTGAGAA
>NW_024043140.1:0-21782 GCF_014851395.1 Micropterus salmoides | reverse complement strand
AACAGAGAAACTCCCACCCCCTCCCTTCTGGGCTCCTTCCAAAGCCACGCCCCCAAAACACGTGAACGCACATTGCCGTCACAGCTGGAGGACAAGCAAAGTGTGACGAGCGGAGAGGAGGACAGTGGAGCGGCTCACATCAGGGGTAAGAAAACATCTAACTTTATCATTATGAAAAGAAACAACTGACCCGACTGTTAGTGCTCACTATCTAGCCAGCATGTTAATATTGAATAGGGTTAAAAAGACCGAGTTTTAATCAGTAACGAGCTGGTTAGCCAACTGTTAGCAACAGATAGCTGTGCTAACAGCTGCGGTAACATTGGGCAAAGCTAAAAACAGGCTGATACACAATTTCCTGTTTCCATCACACATACACTACACGAACGTGAATTCCGTGTTAGACTCCTAACATGTACTTTGTTTTGCATGTTAGAGCTTCTACGGTGACAGCATTATTGTCTCTGATGAGCAACAAAGCCCTGTTCAATAAAAATATCTGATCACGTTGAGGAATGTTCTTTCCAATCACACCAATTTGGGGTTCTAACAACTATATATTTCTTTACAGGCCAGAGTCTTTGGACTGTGGACAACATCCAGACTACTGTGTTTCCATGCACCACACATGGCTGATCTTCCAGACCCAGGACAGACTCAGGCAGTATACAGACAGTTTGTAGTGTGGCAGTGTGGAGCACTTGGTCACTGAGTCGTGATACTGAGTTGCTGTTTCTGGAAGATATGCAACAGGGTGTAAGATGTAACGTCACTAAATGCTACACAAATAATTCCATCCACTGTGTGGATGAATACCTGTACATTGATTTTGTTTTATTCCCTGGAGGGTAGAGAAAATACAGGATATTTTTCCCTGTTCTGCATAACATTTTCATTCTTTTTTAAATAAAACATTGAAAATGATTAATGCCTTTTCTTTACACTTGCAGCATAAACAATACTGCAGGCAACAGGTAGTTGAACTGGTTGCAAACCAGTGAATGCGCAATACTTGTCAAGGTATGCTTTAATTATGGTATCTTGTCATATGGAAAACCACTAATGTCATGCCCCCTCATTGCATCAGTGGAAAAGCAGCATATATGGGGCAAAACAAGCTCTTTAAACTATTTGTTTTCTCTCTGTATTTTGTTCTTGATCATTGTCGTTCATTAGCTTCTTATCTTCAGGCCTGTGTATCCTAACTGCCAAGATAAATAAAGCAAACTAGCCTGAACACACTGCGGAGTATTAAACCAAGAGCTACAGAAGTTGTGACCTTTTTGCAGAGTCTCTCCACACAGTGCCTGGGCCCTGGCTCTTTAAGCTGGCTAATGATCCATAGAGGAGCCCTGTGGCTCAACCTCTGTAATTATAGTCTCTCTCTTTCTCTCTGTCAGCCTTCTCGTTCTCTGTCACACATACTCACTTGTGCTTCTTTTTAGTGCTCTCAGTTAGGCTTCTCCTCTCTTCTTGTTTTTCTATTCCTCTCTCTCATCCAGGACTTGCTTTTATACATCTGTTTGTCTTTGTTTCCCTCTTTTCCACTCTCTCATCCTTCTTCCCTCTCTCACTCTCTGAATTTCCCTCCCTCCCTCATCCCTCTGTCTCATGCAGATTAATTACGCTCTAATATATGCACAGCTCTCCTCCCAGGGAACCCTCCTACACATCTAAAACTCCTACTCGTCAGCTGAATAATGGAGCCGCTCCATTCTCAGCATGGGGCAGCCCACATGGGTGGAGCAGCAGCCTCAAAGGAAGCATACTAGAATGACAATCTGTCTGTCAAGTTGGGGCTTTGGACAGAGAAATTTTATTTATATACTTTTTTTTTCCTTTCTCTCAACTTAAATGGAAACAAAACTTTCTTCTAAAAAAATCACTAGAAACTAATCATGTTAGTAAACTATTACAAATTCTCTCTTTTTTACAGTGTACTATTTGTGTTGGCAGTCATTTACAGTCAGAGTAACTGTGTGCGTTGTCACCATAAGAAGTATAGTACAGTAGTGGGCAAAGGATGGGGCCTTGAGGTACCCCGTGACTCAACTGGAAGTTGGGAAACCAGCCTTGTCCCTAAGGTAATGAAAGGTCTTTGGAGAAACACTGGTTCCCCACCCCCAACCCAATCCGGAAATCTACTCAATGTTCTTTGGATTACTTTTACAGCTTTGCATGTTCAGACACCTGTCCACGTCAGAGAACTACTCTAGCTCCATATTACCAGCAACTGGCTGATCAGGATTTGTTGGTTGTTCTACTCTCCAATGTTCTGCAGTAAAACCAGAATAGTAAAAGTCAGTCACACATTGATCTGTTCATTCACAGTGATGGAGAAAAACAGATCTTATATTGACAGAAACTTAATACGACCACAGTCACAACAGTAGAATATCTTGTATTCTTTTTGAACAAGTGTTTTCTTCGCAATATCAGTACTTTTGATAAGCTTGGTTAAAATTGCATTGTTTTGTGTTACCTCTGAACACATGGGACACAGCATCAGTCAGACAGCAGCTTCAAAGTTGGGAATGCAAATCAGACATTATTATTCACCTGTCTGGAATTCTTCACTTGGCTCTGTTCTCTTCGGGATTTGTGGCCTAAACTATTATGCTTGCTTATACCTACCCCTAACTCCCCTCAGCATCTGTACCATCTGCATCAGCACCCAAAGGTGTAACACAGCAAGCTTCAGCTGCTCCTTTGTGCCAAATACCATCAGTCACTACAGCCTCAGTCAGTTGGCAGGGGCCAGAGGCTGAGGGCCTGTGAGGTCACTGCTGTCATTGTTTTTGTTGGTTTATTTAAAGAAGTAGATTGGCTAAAACTTAATTGGAGTTTATATTCTCACGTACAGTATCATAGTTGTAGTTTTTGTTTATAAATGAAGTTTGCTGTAGTTTCAAAGTTGCTTTTTCTTGGTGTGGCAGGGGGATACTTTTACATTTTCCTCCTATTTTGTCTGCTGAAACTTTTTTTGACAGTCATGCTTTTCATGAGTTCTAACCAAGTGCTGACAAAGGTTAAAAAAACTAAATTTTTATATTCCAAAACCATTAAGTTTTTTCCTTGCGCTCCCTACTTACATGGTTGTGCTCTGTAAGTGAAAAACAGGTTACTTGCCCTGTTCCTTGCTGTCCATGTCCTCTTTTCTTGTTGTCCGGTTTTGAGCTTTCCTTTTTTGACTTTTTCTTCTGGTGTTAAAGTTTTTTAAACCCTTATTTCTTTGGTGAAAGTTTCTTGAGCTGCATGAGCAGATAAGAATGCATACAGATGGAGAGGTATAATCTCCATCATCATGGACATTTTCATGGGCAGTCCCCCAGCAGTAAGATAAAGGTCTATAGTTGGCTAAAACCCCTGGATCAAGAGAGGCTTAATTACAGCCAAGGAATGTGGTACATAGAGATCGACCGATTTTTCCGGGACGATCCCAATCCCGATTATTTGTAAGCAATTAGACCGATGGCCAATATGTGGAACCGATATACATTTGCTGTAAAGATTTTAATCTTGGTGTCAAAATTTAGAATAACACAAACTCCAACACAAAACTTTGTTGAAAATAAGATTAAAATTAATTGTCAAGTTTAATCTTTAAAAATAGTAAATTAAATAAATTAGAGATCCATCCCAGAGATGCAGTTGTTAACTATGAGTGTAAAATCTTTATCTTTATCTTTTTTAGCCATTTATATTTTATTAATTTGATATTTTTTAGGATATATTTATTGTTAATATTTATCAGTTCTTTATGTAGATTCTTACTGGTTTTTCATTTTAAATAATTGCCTTTTTAAAAATATGATATTAAAAAAAGAATATTCAGAACAGTAATCAAATTTAATATTTTATTAACTGTTTTCAGATCAGCAACAAAAATAAGTAGCAAAGTCACTTTATAAGATCAGTATCACACTGGAATCAAATGGAACATGTAAAATGAACTATATTCCTGTGATCACAATGCTGAGTAAAGTTTAGAAAGAAGACATCAGTCCTCCTCCTCCTCCTGCTGTTGCCGTAGAGAGCAGCTGGTTTATCTAAACAAGCAGCTGAGTTTGCAAGAATTCGCTACATTTTAAGGTACATAGCATCTCAGCTAAACAGGCTACAGACAGAGAGATTTTGTTTTAGCTTGTTTATAACAAACAAGCTATCAGCCACAGCTGCGGTAGATGAGCCAAAGGAGCGCATTTTTAAATGAATTCATTATATCGGCTATCTGTTTTTAAAATGACTGATGCAGATTGTTGGGAAAATGCTGAATATCGACCACGATAATTGGCTAGGCTTATTATTGGTCAATGCATAGTACATGGCCTGGGTATACACAGATTGATCATGTCCAGTAAATAAGAGCTAACTAAGGGTAAAATGTCTTTCAGCAGCCTAGTTGGGATGGTGTCCAAAAGACAGGTTGATGGCTTAGATGAAGAAATCATTGAAGGTAGTTCGTGAGGATCGATGAGAGAACAGTAGTCTACTTATATATCAGGTTTTACAAATGTTTCTGAGGTTCCTGAGTTTGAAGATCAATTGGTACTGGTTGAGGGTAGGAAGTGATCAATTTTGTCTCTAATTATAAGAATGTCATCATTAAATAAGCTCATGAAGCTGTTTCTACTAAGGGCTATAGGAATACATGGCTCTATAGAGCTGTGACTCCCTGTAAGCCTGGTTAAATACCGTGCTGAAAAAAAAAAACTGGGTTTGGGTTTCTTAATTTACTCTAATGTATGATGAGCAATAGGCTGCACTGGTATTATGGAGGGCCTTCAAATATGTTTTAAGACTATCTTGCCAGAAAAAAAACATTTGGGTCTTATTTCGCATGTTCCTGGTTACCCTGCTTGCACAACTGGGATAGTTTGTCCAAGTTTTGATAAAGCCATAAAAGGTTAATTAAGGTAAAAACAAAATACAACAATAAATATAACAACAAAACAGCAATAAAATTATTAAACATACTACATGATTAAAACAAGCACAGTGAAAATGTAAAAGTAAAAATCACAGAGATAGATAGATGAGAACATGAAGTCTTTTTGTTTGCCTTTTCGTACCCTCTGTCAATAAGAAAGAACAATAATGACTTCAATGCTGATTGATCTTCTCCTCTGATAATCCCATTACACTGCAAAAAATGGCAGGCCTGATATGTCTGTGGTAATTTGTCAGGAGTAAAAGAACCATCTGCTTGGAATATCAGCCAGAATGTGGGAATTGAAAAAAAAAAAAGCCTGTAGTTAAGAAAATTAATTTATCTGCAAGATTGCAGAAAAATAATATGTGGTTGATTAAGGGAGGTAAATTGTATTCCATCTCTGTGTTAAAGCATGGTCTTTGGCATCTGACATTCTGTAATGTGGTATATGTTCGAAAGCTCTAAGAAAAGCTAGGAAATGAACTTTATAATATTTCATCACAGATGTGTGTTCCCAAGCCAAGAATGAATCTCTGTGCTTGTGTTTCACGTTAGACCTCAGGTCTAAAAATTTTGTATTCTCATCCTGAACCTCTTATTTATTAAGGTTTACTTCTACAAGTGTCAAAGTCTGATTAGCAAACAACCTCAACTATACCCACTTGCGTAAGTTGCTCATTTCAACCTGATGAATGCCACCTTTTAAATGAGCACTGGCACAATGCCAATTGCTCCATAAGGCTACTTGCTACATTTCATATGCAAGCAGTTTTCACTCTCAAACATGACCCACAAGAGTCGAAAGAATAATTGATCATTTTTAAACTTGATCTGAAATCAGCAGATGCAAATTCAACAAATTTAGTAATGTTAGAAAATACTATACCAAAAGCAGAGATGGGGACTCAAGTTTGAGACTTGGACTTGAGTCCAACTTAAGTTGCACACACAGTGACTTGAGACTCGTCCTCAAAAGACTTCCAACTTGACTCGGACTCGTGGACAAAGTTCATTTTTAGGGTGAGCTTGCTGTTATTCCCCTTCCTTTGTTACGTATAAACTATCTACGTAACACGTAGTATCTGCTGCGCACGGCCACACGTGAGAGAGAACAACAAACAACATAAAAAAACTTCATACAACAAGACCCAAACAAAAGAAGAGCTGAATGCAAAATAGGTCAGTAACCGGAGGTTAGTAAACATGTTTAGCTCAGAATTGGCCATCTAACGTTAGCTTGGTTCTTGCTTTAGCTACGACCTACCGGAGGTTAATTCCGACTGTCGTTCATTATGAAAAAATGAATGAGCGATTGTTTACTTGTTTACAGTGGATTAACGTAATCATTTACGTCCCGCTGTCTGCCATCACGTTAATTATTTATGTTGGCTGCAAACAGGCTACAGGTTTATTGTTGATCATGTAACGTTATAGTTTTATTTAGTTATAATGTTACACTGGTTTGAGAGTCTGGCGGATGTGTTGACTTACAGTAGTCCTCATTAGTTGTAAATGCATTAGGCTACATGGTTGTCCTCTGTGAAAAACAGTAGCGGTACAGTTGTTTTTAGTTAACGTAACACTGGGTTTGAGAGTCTGCGGTTGGTGTTGACTTACAGTAGTTAATAAGCTGTCATTAATTGCACTGCACATTACATGCTTGTGCTCTGTAAGTGAAAAACAGTTTTCAGTTACAGAATTCCTTATAGCTATTGAGAGATTATGATAGCATGATTTGTGTATGTTTTCTTATATTGATCTCTGATTTATTTTATAGGTAGAAGTTTATATGTTGGTCTATCATTTATTAAACTAGACCGGATGTGTGTGTTTTTGGAGAAGGGCAGTTACAGGGAGTCTCTGCATGATCTGATAAGGAGACCTGAACAGGAAAACAAGGAGATGGGTGAGGGGTGGTTTGGAATGTGACACAAAAGATCTGTTCTCCAAGATATCTCGTTTCAAGGACTACGCTCGTAATCTGCCCAGCAACAGCATGGTGACTCGTGGAGTCGGAGGACGAAACACTGGGGTCAGAGGACGTGGGCCAATCATGCACTGACCTACACTTTTGTTTTATGACTTGACGATGTATACTGGGTCAGGGAGAGATAGCGAGTCAGACTTCATTCAAATAACAAATGATTTGCTCCGCCACCAGTTTCTCTGCAACCTTGGACACTGTAGGTAAGATGCTGATAGGCCTGTAATGACAGGTACAAAAGGAATCTCCACTCTTGTAAATTGGAACAACAGCCGGCTTCCAGACACTTGGAAACTTTGCCTGGGAAATCGAGAGGTTAATAATTCTGGTAATGGGACTATTTAGTGTTATACCAAGTTCTTTGAGCATAACTGTATCCATGCCAAATGTGTCCTTAGCCCTAGATGGTTTGAGAGATCTGATTATTCTCATAACCTCTGATTCAATAACATTTCTTATGTTGAAAGTCGGCTCCGTTTAAAAGGACATATATCTGTGTACTCAAAACAATAGTAGCTATAGAATCAATAAAGTGGTTGTTGAAAGCTTGAGCTACTTCCGCTGGATTATTTGTGAGCTTGTCGTTTACTTTAAGTTCAAGCAGCTTCACTTCTTTCTGGTAGTTTGTTTTTTTTAGCTGGTTCCAAATGATTTTAGAGTTTCCCCTTTGCTCTTATATAATTTGCCTTAGATTTTCTCAACATCTTTACCACATTGTTCCGTAATGCAGCAAAGTGCTGTCTGTCATGTATGAATTTAGTTTTTATTGCAGTTTTTAAGGCAAGATCCCTCTCCTTGATAAGTTTTAAAATATCTGCATTTATTCAAGGGACAGTGCCTAAATGTACTGTTAATATCTTTAATAGTGCTCTCCATTACTTTCGGAAAAGTTTGGCTGTTTTCCTCACTATCTATTTCAATCAGTAGATCATCCCATTTAATTTGCTGAACAGCCTCCTGTTTGTTTTTAGGGATTCTAAGTATCAGTTACGTTAGTACTCACAACTATCTAGACAGGTGCACATGATGACTGTTGCCTTTCTCTCATAGTTTTGAGATTCCACGGACCGGTCCTGCACCCATTAGTCTGGTTAAGAGTCTCTAGGTAACATGATCCATGCATGCTAATTAAGAGTAACCATTTAGATTTTCTGTTTTTGGAGACATTTTTTCCCTATCAAAACTGTCCACAGTACACTGGACATAGTAAGTCACCACTGTACTTTTTCAATGCTTTAAGCAACACACATGACATTCCATACATTCCCATATTCTTTGGTTGCAGCAATTTAAGGGCATACTGTCACAGCCCAAGCTGTGATTCGGTCTTGTTTCTGTTTTCTCTTCCTTGTGTTTGTGTGAGTGAGCGGGCGTTTCCCAGGTGAGCAGGTTGTGTGTATTGGAGGCGGTGCTGCTGTTTTTGATCAGCTCATCTCAGAAGGTTTTTCAACTGCCAGCCACCTGTTGCTCGTCGCCAGATTATTCTTCGCCAACACACTCTGGAGGTCCTCAGGCTACTTTGTGTACTCGTGCCCACTCACTCCGCCCGGGTCGAAGTCTTGTTGATTTTTGTAAACTGTAAACTTCCTCACCGCTACCTGAGTCTTTGTCTGCAACTGGGTCTGCCTGGGTTTGTCCTGCCCCCACTGCTGAAAAAAATCCTAGAGGAAACACTGCTTACTATGTGTCTTCATGTTTAACCATCAGTCTTCCAATTTCTTAACTAAACAGAGAGATGAATTGTAAGTTGTGAGTGAAGAACAGGATGAGCATTGGCTTTTATATAATAGCTATATGTGATTTCAGAATGAAACACTTATCGAGTGTGCCCTCAGGGTATGTCTTCCTTCACAGGCAAAAGAGATTGTGGCTTTTAAAAAGATGAAGAGAACTTGAGCAGCTGACTGTGTCTGCAAGAAGATTAAAAGTCACATGGTTTTGTTACTGATTTACCACCTTCCAAAGGAAGGTATCTATAAAAAGTCTTTGTCATGTGTTTTTATTGATTCTGCTGCTCTCGGGGAGATAAGAGATTACATTTCTCAGTCTTGGTTAGGGATGCCGTAATGATGCACAGCGATTAAGTTGTGATCTTATCTCCATACTGAAGCAATCGTTTGCTATGCAGCACATTGTAGGACAGAAAGTCAAATTCTGTGACGGCCTTAAAGGCAACTGCTGCAGCAGGCCATTTTTAGTAAATGTAATGATGTTTTTAAACAGAGATTGGAGTGTGACATTGTTTTTTTGCAAGATGCATAACAAACTGTACCCTCATTATGGTATTATCATTGATATTTTAACTGTTAAATCTTTCCATTTTTAAGACTTGGTAAAGCCAAAATGGTCAAATTTTAGAGGAGCTAAGGTAAGAGGGAAGGAACTTTTTTAACTTCACTGTGGTACACCAAAGGTGATTTATAATCTCTTTATAACATTGTCTGACTGCCCATGTGCTAAAATCTACGTGAGAGAAGAGACGAGAGTGGATAAAATTGTTATTATGATCATATGGGTCCTCTTCACTTATTACCATGCCCTCAGTGCAGCAAGTGAGTTTCACAGTTTAAACACAGGCTGGCCCACCTTAATGCTAATATTTGTTGGTGCTGAATGCTGCCTGAAGAAGTACCTGCGGACACGATTCGATTTAAAATTCGATTACATTCCATTCGATATCTTGATGCATTACGATGCGTCACTTATAGGGGTGGGAATTTCTAGGCACCTCATTACGATTAAGAGGGCTATGATGGGATAGTAAAACAAATAGGGTAGGTCACTGTGTGAGTACTTTGTACTTTTTAAAGCAAAATATTTGTAACATTCCAGCCATATAGATAGTACTGAAATGCAGCTATTTAATGTTACTTAAATATAGAAAGAAATGTAACTAACAATACATAGAATTATTACATTATTACAGCATTATTACTGAACACTGTTGCTTCTATTTTCATTTCTGATGCTGCTGTTTGAATAGATTCAGATACAGGTTGAACTACGCACTTTGCAATGCTCCAGCCACATCATGATCACGCTGCCTAAATATTTTCTTTTTTTGTCTCAACTAGTGCAGTTACATGTTTGTGTCTGGTAAGCACCATGGACCATGAGAAACGGCATTTCGTTCATTTGTGTACTCGATATGTGGATAACTGACAACAAACAAACTACAACTAGCAGCCAAAAAACACCCTGCTCAGCTTCCAGACCGCAGTCTGAAGAGATGTTAGCTAGGTCTAACTGCCTTCAATTTTCCAACAGTTGGAAAACAGACAGACAGACTTTAATTAACGGACACACTGTGATCTACACTGTACATTTACTGCCAGACTGAAACCTAGTGCTCATATTTTCCTCTGCTCTGCTCACTTTCACAGTCACTTTCTGACGCCTGTCACAAAGCTAGCTAAGCGTCACCGTGCGCAGTTGCGTATTGATATTAATGATTGTGAGAAAGTTTAGTAGCTGCAGGCATTCATTCAACAGCTGTCTACCTTGCCTATGAATAATCTTCTTCACCACTTTCTGTTTCCTACTAAGATAAATCACAGAATTAGTTTAAAAAAGTCTGAGATCCTTATGAAGAACAGAAGCAATGATCACCTAACTTCCTTACTGGAATAAAACATGCTTGCTGCAAATCATTTTTTAATTTTGAAAAGACAGAAGATATGCTTTGTTGGCCACACCCCCATGTTACATCACTGGAAAGTCCAGGATGTACTTTTCATAGTACATTAGGACTCAAACAAACTGCATGCATGGTTTTTGAAAGAAATTCCTCAGTGGCATGTCCCCCACAGAGGACAAACATGATTTTCTTAGTACAGATAGATATCATATTTAATGCAACCCTTAGTCTGGGCCCTCTGGTTTGAATGGCTCATTATAGTTTGGGCAATATGTTAAACAACCGACCAACCCAAACACTTGATTATTAATGGCATGAAGCCTTATTAAGGAAATCACTAGTTGCCACTCATAAACCCTTAATAAAGCATGTCTTATTAATATTAATTCAACATTATTTAAAGAAGCTAAATAAATAAAAAAAAATAGGTAAACAGGACTGAAAATGGGAGACGGTGAAAACTCAACATTCCTTGACAATAAGCACTCTGTTTCTGCTTCAGAGCCTATAGCAGCCCAGTCTGGTTGACTGTGTAAATAAAAACATGCTCTGCCGACTCACAATGAAAGTCTCCAGTTATTTATCATCAGTGCAGCAGCTTCAGGCTAAACACCTTGGCATCATCACAGATTAGAGCTCCAACTCCCTGGTTTTCTAAATTTGGGAGCGATTTACCCCAGGAGAGAGATATATCTCATGAATCTTTGGTGATATTTCCATTCGGCGCTGCTGTTTCCTTCCTGGTTACTCCTCTATTTGGATTTGTGGTTTATTTGTCCTTTTGGGGTAAATAGCTGCTGGATTTCCATGAAATGTCACACACAATGCATAATTTCAACACATCTGAGGAAAAACACATCCAATGACTGACCTTTTGCAAAGAATAAATATTGTTAAAAGCCATAAAAGTACTATAAACTCATTAAACAAAGCCAATAGAGACGTATAAATATGAATAAGTTGGGAGATCATGCTGGAAGGCCTGGAAGGCTGGAAGGTCATTCGGTGTGCGTGTTTGTGATATAATGACTTGTATTTGCAAGGCATAGTGAGCCCTTTCAAGATTCCCTAAAATGAAACAAAACCTTAAATCACCATCCACCTTAGTACACAAAACCCATCTGTGTCTGAAATACCACCTGCCACTTCAGAGCTGATTTTATCTGAAGTGTCATACAGTGCAACGATATATTTGTCTTAATCCAGGCGACCCTGGAGGGAAGAAAACATCTAACCCTACCAGTGTTAGCACCACAAACACACACACTTCCTCTTTTACAGCCACACACCCACCTGTACTTCTTTATTCATTTCGTTCTGCTTGGTGATGTTGTTGGGGGGCACTCTACTGTCTACACTCTGGAGCACTATGCTGCTGATGAAGTTGAACTTAATTGTAATATCTGTATGTCCTCTCACCTTCTTAACAGAATTGAGGCCTGCTTCCTCGCATTCCAAAACACTTCCTGTGGATCGGAAGTTTGTGTCAGCCAAATGTTCTCACTTTTCAAAAATGTAATTTAAAGAAGTCAGGAGTGGTAAAAGCTTGTTCTTACTTTCCACAAAGATATTAGAACTGACCAAACCATCCACACTTTAAATTCCTTGCATTCCAAAAATGTCTTTTGCAGAAGCCGTGACTGGCTAAGACATCCTCTTCCTTTCAAAACATTTGCCAAACGGACCAACCAAAATGTACTTACTTTCCAAGAAATATCCTCACTCTCAATGTCTAAAACTTGCAGTCCTCACAAAGATATAAGTACACCGGCACATACACACAACACACAGTCAAGGAGTTCACTTTCAATGCCTCAAGTGAATAGAAGTTGACTTGTGGCTGATTCGTGTACAAACGCTCCACTAAGCCTGTCTCACTGACTTATTGGGAGGATAATGAATGGAGCACAATCGGCCTGCCCGAAACCTGCAAAGACTGTATCCTTCCCTGAGCGAGATGGAAGTCTGAACATTTTGATTTGGGAACTTTTAACAGCTATTGGGTCTCTTCTTACAGCTTAGCAGCACCAATATAGAAATTCTGAAAAAAGTTAAGAGAACTCTGAAGAAGTTGTTGTACTGCAGGATGGAACATTAATGCCCGGTCGGACAGGTGAGTCAGAAATCTACTTGCCCCTATGCAAATTGGCTTAGGGTTGTTAATTAATGTTCATCAAATAACAAGAAGTTTAAAATTAACTGTCATGTCTTAATAAATAATAAAGTAAATTGATCAGAACAAGGACACAGTGTGTCATAGATGCAAAGCAATAAACATTCTTGCATTTCAAAACTGGTATGACAAACATCCCCCTTGTGATTAATTATCATAAACTTATCATCATTAGGATTTTATCGACATTTCTATTCGTATTGACACCCTTATCAATTTGGTTCTATCGATTCTTTACATTACTAAATAAATGCTTTTTTATAAATGTTTCTAGAGCAGCAACAGCAAATTCACTGTATTAACTGGAAATCTCACTGCAAACAAATCTAAAATGTCAATAAAATAAATCACATTCCTGACAACACAGAGTGATGACTGTGTTTTTCCTTCTATCTAAACTTCAGTCAGTATCAGTCCTCAGAAAATAGATGAAGCAAGAAGCTGGTGTCAGATTTATTCATCTCTTTGAACAAAACACAAATCAAACTTAAAAAGGACCAAACCTACTCATCTGATGATATATTAAACCACTGCTGTAAACATGTATCTGTTTTCAAATGTTTCTAGAAAGGGGTAGCTTACTATGTTCATCAGACGATCATTCTTTCAGGAGTTCAGCATTTGATTGCATTTATACTGAATTGATTTCTTAGAGTTTTGTGTTGTAAATATTCGATCAGTACATATTGATGTAACTGAAACTGGTATTCACTCCTTAGGTGAATACAAACCTCACATGTTGAATGTTACCTGATAAACACTGTACAAGGTCACAACTGTTAAGGCGGAGCAAGTGAACCTACAACCAAGACACAGAGAGAAAGCAGTCAGTAATATAATATTAAAAGGGGATTTATTTACAACTTTAGAGGATATGAGCCAGGAGTGAACTTGATCCACGGGAGTGATCTGAAGTGGGGAGATCCAGACAAGTAGTGGTGTGTGCCAGAGCAGAGTCCAGAGAATCAGAATATCCAAGCAGGGTCCAGAGTTGAGAGGAAAAACCAACAGGTTAACTGCTGGAGAGAGGGATCGGAGCTGAGCAGAGATAACTGCAGCAAGACCAGAAACACAGTTAGTAGATATTCCAAAGGGCTACAAATACCAGAACTATTTAGGAAACATAGACTGATTCCGCATGAGTTATGATCTGGCAAGAGGAGTGTGGCAGAGCTGAGATTTTGTAGGAGACTTGATTGCAGAATGGGAGGCAACTAGTGTAACTGCGAGAAATAAAGATTATGCAGGGCTGGAGATCCTGGTTATTATACTTGATACATTGTCTTTAAATTGTGTGAATGAAATAAATTCAGAGCCTAAAATGACTCATGGACACCAATGTGAAAATCTCAATCCATATAAAGTAAGGAAATTTAATTTAATATAGCACTTTTGACAGAGCAAGTCACAATGCGCTTTACAATAATGAGCAGATGAGCGGCTGGGGGATATAGACTGGGCTCTGTCAGGACTATACGGAGAGTGCTCAGGGACCAAAGTGTGTGCAACATTCACTGACCGTGGGTGAATTGATGTGGCAGGGGGCCGGTGAAACAAGGGGGTGGTGTCCTCCTTATTTAGTGACTCAAGACAAGTGAAGCCCGCAGTGCTCTCCTGGAACATGGCCTCCTTTAACAGCCTGTGGCGACATAAGGAGGTGGACTTGACCGGTGGAAGGTGATGGTCGCTACATTTTCCAGAGCTGGGATGGCGAGGCTTTCGAGCAACATCTGCAGATGTTGAAAGGTTTTCACTCTGCTGTTTAGAGGGTGTTTCCTCTGGGTCTGGTTGCAGCTGAACCGCTGAAGCTTCCGATGGATAGTATCAGGCGGAACGTCGTAGCGGTTTGACAGCTCCAGGTGAGGTTTTGATATTGCAGACTCCGAACAGCTGCTCCCACCACGGACCATGATGGTTCTGTTGGGAGTGGAGGTAAAAGCTGTGACCTTGAGTCTGGCTCCCACTTGAGCCCGCTTGGCTCCTGGCGCTGGTGGAAGGATGCCGCTCAGCTCCATATTACACACTGCAGTACAGCTGCTCAACAACATCAGATCAAGTTAACGTTCAGCCAGTGGACTCCACGTGTAGGTATTTGGCCCGATATTTGCTCCTGTACTGGTCGACGTTAGCCACAGAAGGGTGGTGGCAAAGTCAGAGATCGCGGCCTGCGAGACCTTGGAGGAGGTTAACAAAACGAAGGTGAGTTGCACATGTGAGATGTAGTTTAACTGGACCTTCATGACCGACAAGAAGCCAACGATCCACTTTATCTTTTCCTGGATATCATTCTTTAGCAGGTGGATGTTTTCTTCCAGACATCAGTAGCCCAGAGTGCAGTTTGTATTTGCAGCTATGTAACAATTGTCAACTTTCTACATCCTTCTGAGCTCACACACTCGGTGCTACCAGCACCAAGGGGCTTGCAAACTTTCCTACAGCACACAATCGCAGGGACACACATTTAGTGCAGGTGAACTCGCACACACACACACACGCACATATAATGTCTGCCCAGCTGTAACAAGGTAGATTAGGTAGCCCAGTTCCGACCAAAAGCTTATTCTGTTGTTTATTTATATACTTTAGTTTCAGTCAGCTACATATCAAAGTCACACACTTTGTATGATCAAACATTCAGCCTTCTCTCTTCCCTAGAACTTTGTTTGGCAGCACAAGAATGTCATGCTACTTTTTACCTTTGCTTGTAGACATAAACATAAAAAAATGTTTTTTGTTTTCCGAGTTTTGAAAATGACATGCGACACTCCCATGCCACTCCAATTTTTGTCATTCAGGTATGTTAAATTGCTGAATTGGACACTGAAACATCATGTCACAACAGTTCCAGTGAAGCAACAATATGAAGTTTAATAAATCAGTTAAGATCAAAAAGCGATAGCTTCTTTACAGAGCCACATTTTAGTACCATAGTTTAGCCAAGTCGGGAGAAATTCAGGACAGTGTTGCGTGTTGAGTGAGGCAACATTCACTGTCAGTTGAGATGGAAATGGAATTTGTCAAGGTCCTGTTGTGGGTGACACTGACTGATGTGACAAGGCGTTCCTACAGCTAAACTTGTCATAAACAAAGAACATGTGCACTGATTTCAGGCATATTCCACCTGTCCCCCAAAGTATCTTCAACAACAGACTGGCAGTCAGACACCCATAAATATCTGACATGTTAAAATCATATGTCAATACTGATCTAATCTTTACCAAGACATAGATTAGAGTTTTGGACTGTGTTTCCTACCTCCGAGGTAGAGATTGTAGACACTAACTCCAGATAAAAAAATATATCACCATACGTTTGTGGGTGCTGGTTTCAAAATTCAACATTTTCTCTATATTTTCATGCAATATCAACATAAAATGTAACTAAGTAAAAGCACACATAGTGTTAATTGTGATTAATTGAGATTATCATTAGGTTTTATTAGATTTAAAATCTAAATCTAAAATTTTACAGTATTGGAGTTAGATGGTGAAAACATTGCATCAGTTTCTGCCACACTCCTCACATGAAATAATAATAAAAGGAATGCAGTCCTTTAAGAGGAAGAGTGAAAAAAGGCATATCATGACACATGGTAGGAATGTAAAGTATGATTTGTAGTAAATGGACTAAAACAAACAAATACTGGTAGGGTCATTTAAGGCAGACACTGATGTTAGCTACTCAGTCAACACGGTCACAGATATGAAAGCAATGACTAATGACAAATCTGAACAGCAAGGACACAGAACTTTAATATGTCAGTTTCTTGATCTCTATAGACAATTTTATTCGACCTTTGTTGCTAGGAAACAGCTTGGGTCCAACTTTACTTCTCATAGTCCTGCTGTTCATATAATGGACGCATAAAGAGAACCACTGCGGTGTGTCAGAGCAACCCTGTCTCCAAGAAAGGACATTTAAAAATTACCAATTTGAAACAGCAACAAGACTGAGCCTTGTTAGCAGCTCCGTGAGGCTGCACATAAGCACAGCAGTGCTTTGCAAGGTTAGCAACCGTCCTGTAAAATACATTATTGTCCCGTAATTGGAAACTAAAAGACGTCTTCTGTTTTGAACTAATAATGGACACGCTTTGTTCTGTATTTTTGAGAATCAATTCGTGCAAGTCTATGAGAGAAATATTACAAGTAAGATGGGATGATTTGTACGACATATAAGGAAACCCTTTTGCTCTGTGCGCTGCCTCTCGCCCTGCTCTCTACCTCAGCCTGTCATGTTATGTTCCACTCCCCAGAGGATGTGCTTCTCATTGGTCGTGAGTGGGTGAGTGTCGCCTGACAGTGGCTTTCAACTGGTCTGACCGCAGACCAGGATGAAGTGACTGAAGGGGAACTGTAAAGAATTGAAAAAGCAATTGTTTTCATAAAATACAATTCATGGCTTTGACCCTGCAATAGCTTCAGGAAGACTAAATAACAACAGCATAAGGCTACTGTTTTTTATTAATCAGAGCACAAACATAAGAATGTAGCACTAGCAGAGCACTTTTTTAATTTATGAACAATTCCCTGTCAAAATTAGCAGGGGGAGGTGTATAGAAACCGCTGTTTGCGGCTTGCAGCTCACTCGCTCTCACTACCTCAGTTCAGTCCAATGGGCTTTACTGGCATAAAGGTTTCAAGAATGTTGCCATGATTGTCCAAATATTTTGTCAGCACACAATATGAAAATTTACACCATATAAAGATTGAAATATATTAATTATCAGGGATGCCCCCCACTAAAGATTTTCCTAGGTTGGGTTAAATTCATTAGATGACCAGTCGTCACACATTTATAAAATTAAATTTATTATTTAAATGTAATTTTTTGGAACATCAGAAAATGGTTTGGATTCCAGGGCTGAGAAAGAAAGTCATCAGTGGCATTGTTAACACTGTTACATTCCAGAGAAATACCAAACCCTAATAATGAGTCTTTAAAATATACATTTTACAAGGGGCACGTTGTGAGTCGGCTGTTAAATTTCACGGCAAAAGTGGTAATGATAATAATAGTAATTAGTTAATTAATTTCAACGCAGTTTCAACATCACAGCAACAAGTCTCGTTGAAAACACAGGAACTAAATCCCTTTCCCACTTCACAAGAACAAATAGTCTTAGACTTATTAACACAATGGATGATGTATAATGCCACTTACAAATTAACTACAAACTCCATCATCCCCCGCTTGACGCGTCTCCTGTCCCCACCCGAACCCATCAGAGTCCTGTTCGAAGCCACTGTGAGTCACCTCAGTAGTTTAATCAGACTGTGTTTGTCCATTGTTGGGACTTAGATGAAGATCAGATCGTCTTGCAGCACAAAGCCTATGTTTTCCTTTCAAAAGTCAACCTTTACACATACATAGCACACCAATGCTCAGAGTAAAAACTTCTCAAAGTCGCCACTTGATCCGCAATTCAGAAGAATTTTCATGTGTGAGACTTTGTGAAACTGGCTTTACTTACTCATTACCGTCATCATGTGAGGCAACCTGGTTATCTTTGGCCTTATTCTTCCTCTAAAATCTGTTTTTGTGTGACTTCTGTGCCTAACTTAAAGGAACACTCAGATGTTACTCCACAGTGTTTATCAGATAATTCTGATAGCACATGTATACTCATAAAGAGTTTAAAAATGAGAGGTAACAATGGAGTTGAAGAAAAGTGAAGATGGAGTACAAATACTTTGTGATTCGGAGGACTGGTGAAGAAGGAAAGTGGACAGATAAGAGAAATGACATTTATTTACTTATTTAGCCACTGGGCTCCACTGAGATTAAGAAGCTCTTTTCAAAGGAGAGCTGGCCAAGAAAGCAGCAACAAGATAAGTCAGGCTGTGTGTCCATTGGGAGCTTCCCTTAAAGCACTGCTTTCCTTTTATCATTGTTTACTGTGGACAGAGTGTGACAAAGAATGTGCTGCAAAGTTTCACCATTCTCGACCAGTCTCTCCCACCTTTGCTCTCACAAGGAAAGAGGATTTTTTCCGCTTGATTGAAGAGGTAATGAAGAATAAAGAACCTCAGCACACCAGAGAGGATTCAGAGTAATGGAAACCTGATGCACATCTGTGGTTAAAGATCTTTAAACTACTGAACTGGACTCATAGTTTAGTGTTTATGTACTTGTGTGCAGATAGGGCTAAAACATAGCAACTCATGTCAGAGTAGAGATTGACCAACAGAAAATTATGATCATGATTTTTTACAATCCATCTTTTGTTTTCTTGCTTTATACACTGATGGAAGTAAAGGATGAAGTGATTAGACGTCCATCCATCGTCAACCGCTTATCCTGCGTACAGGGTCGCGGAGGGGGGGGGGGCGGCTGGAGCCAATCGCAGCTGACACTGGGCGAAAGGCGGGGTACACCCTGGACAGGTCACCAGTACATCGCAGGGCGTGATTAACGTACCGAAAATTAATACAGAACCTGAATATCAGAATTTTAAAACATAGACACTGTAAAAAGTAGCTGCATTTAAAGACTAAGGGTCTATAGCCATTCTAGTGGCTCCATGTGGCTGTGCTGAACACTAAATACTAACATCAGCATGCTACCATGCTCACATTAGCACAAAATGGGATGTGAATGGCCTTACATTTGTAGGTATTTGGTCACATCACCATAGACCAACATACAAAAAAATTTGACCTGAGGCCACACTGCTAGCTTAGCTAATAAGAAAGGCCCCAGTATTGAACCCTGGGGCATCCCACAATTGTAACAAATATCTTTTGATTTGACATATATTATTAAAACAACTGCAAGGCTCAGATATACCGTCACATGTATGCTTTGAATATGCAGCTATGACAGAGCTAGTGTGGACACAGGTGACAGTCTTGGATGTTGTTGGCGTGCTGCTGACAACACGAAACCAGTTGTTACATTATGAACAGCAGTCAGACTTATTCTCTGTGGTCAGACTTGATAAGAACTGGCTGGTGGTAATTTCACACCCTGTAAACAGTAAAAGGAGACTGCAGTACAGAGCACACCTATTCCCTCCAACCCAACAAGAAGTACATTTCTCACTTCAGTTATTTATACACACACACACACACACACACACACACACACACACACCCACATACACACACCCATATGGAATTATTTATAAAAGTTGTGAAGAGCCAGTCCCATTTATATAACATATCTGAAAAAGAATAATAAATAAAATCTATGCAGGCAATCCAACAAGTGGCAAAATCAGACATGCAGGGCGACTTTTTCTTCCTTCTACATTTCCTACTAACTTAACCTAAATAAATCTGCATGAGGAAATGTCCTGCACCTCAAACTACTAAAACAACATACCAAATTAGCTGCATTTGACAGATTTTCCTTCTCTGCCTCTCCTCACAGTATCAGGTCAGCACTAAGATAATCATGTAATCCGACCAACCACTCTGTCCTATTTGAAGTGGTAACACTGGGAGAGTATGCTGGGAAAAGAATCAGGCGATTTTGTATGGTTGGCATGTTTTTTCTCCACCTCATAGAAAGTGTGCCCTTTATTATAGATGTCTCTCTTTCTTTTGGCATGTTCGTCTTTATTGTCCAGCTGAAAGAGGCAGACAGGAAATTAGGAGAGAGAGGGCAAACCTTTGTATATGCACAAAGTAGAAGACATGGTTCTTGACACGTAAAAGAAAGAATGGAGGCACCGACTAAGGAAAGCCAGAGACAACAGGGGAAGAGAGTTGGAGGAGTTGGGCAGCATGTCCACATAAGCGAATGATTAATAGCTTAATTACCTTCTGTAATCCAATTAATGAGCACTAATGAAATACTGCAGACAGAGCTACGTCTGCACTGACACACACGTATAGAACTTGTGATCTGTCTCTGTGTTTCACATGGACACATTAACACTCTCTGGCTTACACTTAAAAGTTGTTTCCAATTATTAGTTAGAGAGAGAAATCACCTGCAATCCAAATAATTGACCTCCATTACGGAGTAATTAGAGCTGCTCTCTCCACAAAAGAAACAGATGTCCATTAATGTATTACTAAAAAGAGATATATTATGATCATTAAAACCAATTAGTCCTCATCCAGATGAGTAGCTGGCTAAATTAATACATGAATATTAGAATATATAACAGCCTCCAATTCTGGTTTAAAGCTTTCCAACCTAGCTACATGGATTTGTTGGGTGATATGGACTGGCTCACAGTCGGTGATCCAGTTCTTCCCACAGGTGTTGGAGTAGGTTGAGTTCAGGGCACGAAGCAGGCTAGTCAAGTACTTCTACACAAAACTGTGAAAACCATTTCTTTATTGAGCTGGATTTATGCTGGCATTGCCATGTTAAAACAATGTTGACACAAAATTGAAGACTTTCAGCTGCACATTTCACATTCCCAGGGGGAATGGTAGGATTTACATTACCATTTCACAGCTGTTGTTTTTTTCAGAGCAGCAGAAGATAATTGAAGGCTATGTTTGGAATCTGCCTGTGGAGCATATGCGACCCTAAGTACTCTGAGCATTGCAAAACAGAGCTGTTCTTCCCCTGCCTTGATTTATCCTCAGCAAGCTTGAATGGCAGTTTATTGGGATCAATGCTAAAATTATGAGTGGATTCAAGCCTGCAGCTCAAACTCTGACAACTTTCTGTCTGAAGAGTGCTTTAATGAAACTACAAAACATTACAACGTACAGTTAAGAATTTGTTTGCCAAGAACTGTGTAAACTACATGAAACCTGTGTCAAATATGCTACCCCTTGTCTCGGGCCATCCCACTCCTGAACAATAAGGAAGTCTTGTTTTCTTGTAGTGTCATAGACATAGTTGCAGCAGATTTGGGAACAAGGAAGGTGGAACATTTTGGCAAAGTGTCAAATAGTTAATTATTATGGTTGGGGTAATGTTAAATTAACTTACTTATTAAATGGGGTGGCGATGGCACAATGGATAAGACTATGCCTTTGAGAGAGGTGTGAGAGACCCGGGTTCAACCCCCCACTGTGACATTCACCATTGTGTCCCTGAGCAAGCACTTAACCCTCGTTGCTCCATAGGTGTGCAACCTCTGACA
>NW_024043139.1:0-27656 GCF_014851395.1 Micropterus salmoides | reverse complement strand
AGAAAACAAACACCCAGACCAACAGTAGCTCACAACCCTACTGACATACTCACAAACAAGTTGAATAAAGGTGATCTACAACAAGGTTTTTGCAGACGCATTTCGCAACAGCCAAAAGCTGTGTCACTCTCAGTTAAGTTCTTTTCCCACAAACACACATTCACACCGAGTAGATCAACGGGCT
Source organism: Micropterus salmoides (assembly GCF_014851395.1). Classification (NCBI taxonomy): domain Eukaryota; kingdom Metazoa; phylum Chordata; class Actinopteri; order Centrarchiformes; family Centrarchidae; genus Micropterus; species Micropterus salmoides. The sequence goes on along the minus strand of NW_024043139.1, from coordinate 27,472 downwards.
CTTCTTGAGATGTTTTAGTCTACAGACAATCGCAGCATATTTCTCTCAGAAACATTGGACAAACACCCACAACAGTCTCTGAGCCACAGTCATGGCTAGGGCTCCTCCAAGTTGAAAAGACATTGTACCAATTGAAGCAGGAAGGACACACTAACATACTCGAGGGAAACATACTCGTGTTGTGGTGATGAGGGTGTGACGAGTATGTTGTGATGGTGACAATTAAGTTAATTTAGCTACATCTCCTTTCAGCGACAGGACAATTCGAAGGGAGGAGGAGGCTCGAGGATACGAAGTGAATCGCCTCGCGTCTCCTTATCCCCTGTAAACAAAGCCCGGCTCCTAATTAACCTCTCCACTGACCTCCACAACTTAACACTGACCTCTTAAGCCTTGAAACTTTAACCCCCTCACCCTGTCTCATGGAAGAAGCCAGCCCCCTAACTCCCAGCAAAGCCTCCCCTCGTTAAGCTAATCACTTCCTGAGTCTTTGTTGTGTTTGTGCTCTTACAGGGCTCCAGGAGAGTTTGGTGCACAATGGTACCCCAAAAAACAGGAAGGAGGGGGGAAAACTGTGGCAGACCGAGAAGGACGACAATTAAGATGTGGAGCGAGTGGGAGGACAGCGCTTTTAATACATACTAACCTGATGATAAAGTTTCAGTGTTGTTTAATCGAGTGTTGGATAGTCGGTTAATTAGTTACTTGGTTGCCAGAAAAGTAATTAACAACAATTACGATAATCAATCTATAATCTGAAATTCAACAATTTGCTTTCTTTCTGAGAGTTAGATGAGAAGATTGATACCACTCTCTTGTCTGTATCATAGAAGTATATAAAAAGGACTGTATGCTAAATATGTAGCTACAGCCAGACTGTTAGCTTAGCTTAGCATAAAGACAGGAAACAGGGTGAAACAGCTTGCCAGGCTCTGTTCAAAGGTAACAAAATCTGCCTGCCAGCACTTGCAAGATCACTCATTAAGCTAGTTATATCTCATTCATCAGTACAAAATGTAAATTTGTGTTTTTATGGGTGGTTACGTGTGCTTCCAGTCTTTATGCTAAGCTAATTGTCTGTAGTTTTACTAGAAAGCATAAGTGTATTATTCAAAATTTTGAATGGTATTATAGTACAGTATTCCTTTAAGTCAATAATGAACGTAAGTCCCTCTCTAACTTCAAGAAGCTCTTGAAAACTCATCTCTTCAAAGAACACTTCCTCTTATAACACCTCTAACCCCTAACCTCCCCTAGCACTTCCTGTGCTTTTCTTCTATCTTCTTACATTTTTTTGTATTGATTGCACTATTTAGTTAACTCTCACTTCTTTGCCCCGTTGATGCCATAGGCGCTATTAGCTATTAGCTCTTACTAGTATTTATTGCTGCTCGTACTAGTATCTTTTGTCGCTTGCAGATCTCTTACTTTACTGATGCTTGTTAGTCCTCAAATGTAAGTCCCTTTGAATAAAAGCATCTGCCAAATGAGTAGCCTAAATGTAAATGCTGGTTACAGCCTCAAAATTATGAAGCCTATCACTATTTTCTGACACCAACAAGGATTAATCCAAACAAGGTTACAAATTCTTAGTCTTCCTCATCATCATAGAAATGCTGTTCCAAAGGAAGGACGGTTGTGTGTGTGTGGTCACCATTTGACCACATTTTGACCTCTGTCACAGAAAGCTGAGAAGGACAGGTACTCAAGTAACTGTACCTGAGCAACTAATCCTGCCCCTGATTGGTTTGTAACCCAACACCACGAAGTTAATCCTGCTACTTTTATTGGTGGGGCGTTAGTCCAGCTGTGTGAGTTTTTTCACACTTCACTTGCACGAACATGAATGTTTTGTTACACACAAACACGCGCAGATGCTCACAAATAAGCATCCACACATGACAGATGTGGGTGACGGGCATAGACGTTAAAGCACAAACCCCTAACTGATAGATGAATAAACAAAATCAGATAATCAAACTAATAATTCCTCTCACGTGCTGCCTGCTCTTTCTAGGCTGCGTTAAGACTATTTATTAGGACAGCTGGGCCAGATGTTAAGGCTGTAATTACATCATTATCCTGTGTTTTGTAAGTGTCATCCCACCACTCATGGTGTTTTTCAACTAATAGGTGGAATGACACAAACACAGCAGCTGCCCGACAAACTCCAGTGGCCAAAAATACAAACAGTTGGAGTCCGAAAAACGTCTGGCAGTCAGGTCTGCCATGGCAACGACACACGGGCATACAGTACAGATGCAAGGACACACACACACACACACACACACACACACACACACACACACACACACACACACACACACATATACTGTATGTACAGCACTCACAGTTAATACATTAACACCTCCAATTACATGCAAACTAAGTGGGTTAAGAGAGCAAAACTCGCATATTATTCAAATATGCTTGTGTGTTTGAAAATGTATATTCCGCATTCTGGATCTGTGGTGTTCTGTAAGGCCATGTGGACCCATATAGAAATCAAATATTTTAACTTTTAGTGCTTTTTTCCCTGTTTGATGCTTCCATTTTATGCATAATACAATTTTTTTGTGTTATATGTGGTTTACAGTTTCTTTCAATTTGCGTGTCTACATTTGTATGTTTTATGTTGGTTGAATCTGTGATTTTAAACTTGAAAGTACACAAATCTTCCTTAATCCCTTGATAGACACAACCTGTTTAAGTACGTGGAAGTAGAATATATGTAGATGTATTAGCCTAAGTAGATACAATGTACTCTATATCTCTCTTCTTCTTCTTCTTCTTCATATAGTGTCATATATAGTTATAGTTGCCTGTTTATCGGTTAGTTTTCCTCCATTTTAGATAATCGTTTAATACAAATATTATATTTTAAATGGATCTAATTAAAAACCACACCAAAACATTGTACTTTGTCATGTTAAAGATAAGATAAGAAAAAGATAAAGATAAGAGAAACAACAGGAAGAGTTCACAGTGTTGTGAGGCACTTACATACAGGGACATACATTTCCAATTTTGGACTGGTAAAAAAAAAAAAAAAAACATGAAATGATTAGTTGGATGGGAGGAATAAGTAGTGGCGGAGCTAGATTAAGGGAAAGCTTGATGAAATGACGGAGGGGGAGGAGGCTATCTCCTGCCCTGTCTGGTGTGGTTGGGGGTAATCTGGTCTAATCTGCTGCATGTTAACCTATCTGAGCAGCAAGAACCAGATTATCCCTCTAACAATGGCCACACGCTCATCTGCTAAATTACTCCACTCAAAATCATATGCTGAGACACACAAACATACTGAGACATCCACACGCACACACACACACTGACACTCACACAGATTTCAGGGGGCCATCAGGATATTATCTTTCACCGTGTATAGAAATTGCACTTCTTTGAGCTCTCAGCTCTAAAATCAGAAGAGAGGTGTCTTGTTCGAAACGTGATGCCTGTGCAGTCACCCGGTCACTGCGGTGAAAAGACAAGAGTGGGCGGAAGAAGAAAAACTCGAGTGAAAGCAAAGGAGCAGGTGGAGAAAAAAAGAGAGAAAGAAGCACCACTAGCATTTTCCTCCTTGCTCACAAAGCAATTCAGCTTTTGGTTTTTCTATTGGCACATGTTCATTCAGCATTTCAGAGTCAACCGGGTCAGCTGACCTTGAGATGGAGAGAGCACAACAACCACTGACACTGAACAACTTCACTGCTCGTTGGGGAGAGGAAGGGATAAACACAATGCTTATACAGCTGAAATAAATATAAATATATTATATAAACATTGTGACAAAGGGCAGGTTCAGTGTCACCAAGTATGTACACTGTGAATGGAGTTTATGAAGCAGCCGCAGCTTTTCAAACATCTCAAGGTTACAGGTGCTGGACTGAGAATCTCTGGGGTTTTCACAGAAGCTGCTTTTAATTCAAATAAGAGGAGAAAGAGTGAAATAAGAAAGAGGACTAACCCGGAGAGCAGAAAGAAAAACATGCGTTCATGTAAAGAAGACTAAGAGTCTACAGCTGCACTAGCAACTCTCTGAGGCTGCACAAAGGTGTTTAAACCAAATTGTGCCAATCCAGCATGTAGACATCAGTGGTGGAATGTACTTTACTATTACTTAAATATTGTACTTCAGTACAATTATGAACTATACTTTTACTTGATTATATAAATAAAAAAGGGATATAGTGCATTTTTTACTTCATGACATTTATTTCTCAGATACATTTAGATTTTACAATAAACAATTACAATCAACATATCAAATAAGATGCATTATTATAGATAAATAGTCACAAGATCCATATTCCATTTGCAAAAGTTATTCTCTTGTACACAAAAAATACCATCTTTTGGGGTCTACATAATGTAACACTTTGAAAGGGGCCACTTTGCTTAATGAGTAATTTTACTTTTAAAGTTAAGTCCATTTTGCTGACAACACTTGTGTACTTTTACTTAAGTATAATTTGAAATGCAGGACTCTTACTTCGTCACAGAGGATTTTTACATTGTACAAGTAAAATAACTGAATACTTTTTCCAACACTAACTGCTTTACTGGATACGGGACACATCTGACCTGCTGGTGGCGCTGAAGGAAAAGTGACAAGATCACCAACGTTTTCCAAAGAATAGATCCAATGCTGCCATCCTTACAGCCACGCCACTAAAAAAGAAATGCCATTTTGGTAAATGTTATATGTCATATACTTACAGAAACAAATTAAAGTGAAAGAGATTAAAGTTGAAGTGAGGAGGGGCGCCCCAAACACATTTTAATGGGTCAGTGTCTATTGTTTTGTAATATCAGGCTTAAAGCGCATTCAGTGGGTGAATCAGTGAGAGGGCTCACTCTGTACCCCACTATCATCAAATTAAATTCACCCCTTTTGCCCCTCCCCGATCACACACAAACACAAACATAAAAAAAAACAGCACCATAATATATTTGGATCACTCATTCACACTCTAACACACATGCTCTGCAATCCCATAATCCCACTCCAGATTGAGAACACCTTTAAGATACTATTTGATTATGATTAGGGATTATGATCAAATTATGATAGAGTGACAGATTAGACAGGGGTTGTGTAAGTGAGTGGGTGTGTGGTGTCAATGCAGTGTATAAAAACTATCAAAATGCCTTTCTTTGCAAGGCATTCCAGTTTTATTTGAAAGTTATTCTGTAAAATGAAGAGTAGTAGAAATGTACATATGCATGTATGAAGTGGACAGATATATGGATCATTTTGTTTGAAGATCGTCCTCTAATAGTAGGAATTTGAAAACCTGTCCATCAACCAAACCCCATGAAATCTGTTCATTAATTTTAGTGATGTCCATAAATCCATCTATAGATGGCAACGTCGGTTAGTTGGTCCACCGCAAGACTGAAATAGCTCCTACAGCTATTACTATGACTATGATGAATACTAATGACTTTGGTGATCCCTTGACTTTACCTCCAGTGCCAACATAAGGTCGAAATTTTAGTTTTTTTGAAATTTAGTACAGATATTTATGTTCCCTTCAGGATGAACTGTAAGAACTTGGGTGATCCTGTAACTTTTCATCAAGTGCCATCATCATGTCAACATTTTATTAGTCCAATAGTTTGGTTAGTGACCAAATCTATTTGCATTTATTAATTTTGGCAGACATTTTTGATACAAATGACAACATACAAATGAGGTGCAATCCAAGCCACAGCAGATCAAGGAAGACTTCAAGAAAAAGTACCTCAACATCGTTTCACCAAGCGGCAAACTCCAGGCCCCAAAAAATGAAGCCAACGCGGAAGTGCATAAAAACTGCAGCTCCATGGCCAGGGAAGTCTGGCTTCAAAAGCAAGTCACTCCCCATAGACCCCCATGTTAAAATGCCTAACTTTACAGCAGAAATAAACATGTTTACAGCTTGGTGCAAAAAATGGTTTTGGTTTCTGGTTATGCATAAATAAGGGAATGGCCGCTGTGAGTGACCACCCACACTCCACTTCTTTGGCCATTTCTTAGCCGGAGTCAGGCACTCCCAAGATGGCGACAGCTGGAGCCTCCACAGTGAGCTTCACAATCGCTCTTCAGAAAGCTACGGGTGACTTCACCAAGACTACATTCATGTTTTATACAGTCAAGTAAATTTTATTTTTAAAGCCCAATATCATAAATCCCAATTTCCCTCACCAGGCTTTACAATCTGTACAGAATACTACATACTCTGTCCTCGAATAAATTCCACTTATTCTTTACTCAATAAACGTAACTGTTCAAAACTTATACTCTGAGGGAAATCTACTCAAAAAATTAATTGTGCTAGACTCAAATACTAAGGGAAACTCACTCAACAAAATTACTACTGGTAAACTTAAAATTTACAAAATACCCATTTTCAGGTAGTAGTCTTCAAAAATACAAATACAACTCAGTTATTACAATTCCAGTTCTCTTTATTAGTATCATCTTCTCACAACATCTTCCGTCATTTCTACATTTAACAGAATAAGGCACATCTTACATAAAGCTATAATTGACTGCTTGATCAGATAATTAACCAGCAACAATTTTGATAATGAATTTGTTTTTATTCTTTTTTGCAATAATGTTGAACATTCTCTATTTCCAGATTCTTAATGAGATTTTTTGGTGATAATAACTGGAATCTCTTGAGCTAAATAAAATTTCCTTTTACTAATTACTTTACTGTGTTTTGTGGAAAAAGCCACTATGCATAATTTTATTCCATCAGCAGCACTTTTACTTAAATAACATAAAAGGGAGCTTTAAATGTGTAGTTTTATGGAATCATAAGCAAATAAAGATTTTTAAAATAAGTTCCACACTATGCAAATTGTTAAGTAAGGTAGATGGAACAATATCAGGGTTTCTGCAGGTTTCACCTGGTCAAATTTAAGACTTTTTAAGACCTTTTTAAGACCATTATGAATGAAATATGAATATATGAATGAATTAAAACCTATATCACAACTTAAAAAAAAGAAACAAACAAAGGAAATGTAGTCACAAAATTACTTGCAGAGTAAATCAATGTATTCAAATTAGGGTTGAGTGATGTATACAAAATTGCCATCGGAGGATGTGAACAATGACATTGATAAGCTACATAACTAACAAGCTGGCATGCGGTGCACTTGCTGATGTAAAAATGGATCACCAGTGGGAAAAAAAAAAATGCAATTCCACAAACTTTTGGAACATTGGTATAACCACATCTGTGAATCTAGAGCAGATTTGGAATAAATTATACCCCAAAAGCTAAACTTGCTAAATACGTCTACTGGGGTTGAATTCTAACCATTAGATCTGTGAAAATTCATTTGGTTAATTTTGATGCTCTCCACAATGATTTTATATTCATGGCGCAGCACCAAGCAGTTTTGAGCTGCACCACCTTATAATGGCAGGAAAACACTGTTCATGACCTCAGAATCATTACAGATAGGATTATTCATGTTTGCCTTTGTGTCTTAATTGACTGCTTTTTACATTTGTAGAATATAAATAGCCAACATGAGAACCACCTCCCTTCTGTATAATTACAAGCATTTCATTTCTACATCAAAACCCAAAAGAATAATCTCCTCATTAGCTTAAAAGGACTAACGTTAGTTTGAATCCCTAATTTGCTTTAACGTTACTAACCTCAGCTCCTCCGTAGTCAACACCGTCCTTTCTTTTTAATTTAATTTACAAGATGTTCAGTAGAGGACAGAGCTGTAACCTGACAAGTTCATGTTGATTTTTCATCTGCTAACTTTCACAGTCATTTTCTGCCGCTCTCTCTCTCTCACATTCGCTTGTCATTTGAAGAATGAGTAGAGAGAGACAGCCATGAGTGTTACTGTAGTTTACTGAAAATCATTAACGATCGTGTGAAATTTTAATAGTAGTGCTCATTCATTAAGCAGCGACAGTAGGCATCAAATACGTTGCTAGAGACTCGTTTTAAGCCCTAAGATCTCTTTCTCCATCCAAGAACTTATAAGGTTGCACTTCCCCATAGCTGAAGAACAAATCCGTTTTATATCTGTGGTAAAATCCCAAAGACACTTGGCGGCAATAACATGAAAGCTGCCTGTTAGTCTTTGTAGTCGTAATACAGCGAATTATTTGGACCGATTTGGACTAACGACAGAAAGAACTACACCACCACAGGAGGAAAAAACATTCTTGAGACCTAGAACACAAACTTCAGAGAATTTAAGACTTTCTAAGGCCTTGATTTTGAAATTTTAAACTTTTTAAGACCCCGCGGGAAACCCTGCAGGACGTCTACCTGACAGGTGCTGTTATCAGAGCAGCTCCTTTAATCTGGAGGTCTCAGAGTGTTTGATTGTCTGAGTGACAGAAAGTGACAGTGAATCTCAGAGGAGGAAAATATTCTGGCAGTAAAAGTATGGTGTCGGTGTGTCAGGTAATAAATGCTTCAGCTTCTCCAGACCAACAAAATCTGTTCCCAAACAGCTGGAGAAGTGAAGCAGGTAAACAAACATCTCCCCTTCAGACTGGAAGCAAGCAGGAAGCTAACAGAACGTCTTTTAGTTAAATTTATAGAAAGTAACAAGCAGCTGTATTTTATTCCAGCCTACCTGTCCAGCTGAGAGGTGAGAGAAGAGGTGTTTAGCTCCGTCCTGAACGCAGACTGAACATCCATGGGGTACCATATTTGGGTCAAACATAGCGACTTGTCAATCACAAGGTAGCCCCGCCCTAAAGCCTCCCCTGCTTTCTGGTCTCTTTTCCTCTAAATGGGACCATAATTTACTAAATGAACATCATGCTGTGTTGAAGAAGACTGGCGACTGACACCATAAACTCATTAGGAAAGTGTTTACTGAGGTAATCAATCAGCTGAGAAGTAGCCACATTTTCTCATAGACTTCTATAGGACCCAGTGAAGTCGCCCCAGTGCTGGCTGTCAGAGAGAATGCAGGTTTGAGGCTTCACTTTTCAAACCTGGAGGTTTCTGCTTGGTGAAGACACAAAGCTGCTTCCTGGTTTCAAACACATTAAATATCAAATTTTCCGTTGTAGTTTTGAAACAGACCAATCAAAGAACAAGACGCAGATTCAAGTTGTCCTCACACAGAGGAGCAGGTTTAGGTGGGGCTGCGTACCGAGGCGCTGCTGGAGGAGCTCTCCTCCTCGTTGTTGGTGGGCGGAGCAGCACCTTTCCAGGGATGAGGCGAGGAGGCTGGAGCCTTACGGCGGGACTTGGGAGGCTTGGTCTGCCAATCCTTGTACTCCTCCGCCAGGGCGAACAGGTCGCTGAACCTGCAGGAGGAGGAAGTGATATCATCAGCCGCCGCAGTGATCCCGTCAGTGTTTGTGTGAGTGCGTGCGTACCTCATCTTGTGGACCTCGTCTCAGCTGGCCTGAACGGCCAGTTCAGAAGTGCTTTCAGGAGTTTGTACATGAGTTAAATTTACATTTAGCTGATGCTTTTATTCAAAGATACTTACAATAGCTATATATGTCAGAGGTCGCAAATTTTAACTAGACTGCTTAAGCCTTATTTAGCTACAACTAAACTTAGCCTCCTAAAATCCTGAGTCCTCATATGGGGAATTTTGGGGGAGTTTTGAGATCCATGCACCATATACTTCATTCTGCTCAACTTAGGCCTGTCCACACTACTGCGTTTTCGTGAAGAAAACGGGCCAAAACGGAGGACTTTAGAAACGATGACACAGCCCCTCACGCTGGGCACTCTGATTGGGTCTTGCAAAGCAGAAACACGATGCTGCTGACCGGGTTTTTGACATCATATTTTTATTTAAATATTCTGTACCGTGTGTAATGACCTGGAAAAATATGTCACTTATGTTGTATTTTTTCTGGAATATGTGGGTTACTGTATTTTTTTGGGCTTGCTAAAGTGCTTAATTCATATGTAATCCCAGTTGAGATGTAAGAGTTACTGAAGTGGCAAATGTCTATTGGTTGAAGATGCAATAGGATTTATCATTTAATTATCCTCGCTCTGTTCAGATGTGTCCAGGTAATTTAACAGTTAAGTTGGGTTTTCCTTAAAATGTTTTAAGCATGGTTCACTACATAAGATAAGCTCACTAATCATTTTGTTAATGTTAGAGATTTAGTGACTAATAAAGTATCCTGTTGAACTACGGGTAATCACGCGAGAAGGGAGATCAGGGGGAACTGAGGGAAGAGTTGCACGAGCACGAAAGCTAGTCGACAGCTAACAGTGCTTTTACGGCACTTAACGTTTTAAGTTGGACTATTCATGGTATCGGACACTGCTCTCGCCGTCGTAGGAGTTTGTGACTGTGGGGCTACCACTGGAGGTGTGTGTATTTGCACTGGGAAGTGAGCTTAGACCTGTTAGTTCTGTGGCTAAGTTAGCTCGTGGCTTCGCGGGACTGTGACACCGTCGTGGGAGGGACCGCAGACACACCGTTCGCCTGCTGGACGAGAGGAGACCACATCGGAACGCTGGTGTTTTCCTCCACGGAGGGCTGTGTTGCTGGTGGTGACGGACGAACGAAGCTGTGTAACCCTCGCTGTGCTGCTGCGGACAACGTCGCCCCGGTAGGATCTCGGGTTTCCACTCCACTCAAGGAGGTACTGTTGCTTTCTTCACTCTATGAGCTCCAACTAAGCGCGCCAACGAACTAATGCAGGCCTGCTAAAAGAACAAACCTAAAAAAAAAAAAAAGAGTGCACTCTGGTTATAAAAGACTAATCCCTATATTCCCCGGGTCTTTTGAGATTGTTTGTTTTTCACTCCATTATTTGTTGTTAAAATGTTATGTGATTCTTGCATAATACAAAGAAGGAAACTGAGCTATTGCGTCCTGGGATGTCTGTCTCATCACATGCTCTGTATCTGAGTAGATCAGTATTTTCTGTGGTAATAAGAGGTTAAAGTCAGGATTATCCCTCCAGCCTCTCATTGGTAGTAGAGAGAGTGAGAATCATAGCGTTCCTAGACAGGTTTATTATACAATGGGATGTCTCTTTCACCATTTTACCAAACATTAGGGTTAAGGGGGCTCAACACTTTATATGTTGCTTTATAGTGTACTTGCCTCATCACGAGCCGATGGTGAAAAGGGTTACATTTTTGGGGGCTCGTCCGGGATGTTTTTTTTGCAAATTTGTGATATCCTGTGGGGTTGTGTGCAGATTTAAACCTGTTTTTGCCGTCTCATACTGAATATTTGACTGGTCTGTACAGTTTTCCTATTTCACCTATTTCAAGTACACAAAATGGATGTTGCTGAGATTGAAGCCTGGTGTAAAAGGAAGCAAATAGCTCGGGAAAATGTGGTAGTGATAAGTAATTTTGATCCAAATGTCACAGATGATATTCTGCTTCACGCTTTGAGTCTTGTTAAAGCTTTTGGAACTGCTAAGATAATTGATCGCTGTCTAGATGTAGCTTCCAAAACACAGTTTGTGTTGATTCAGTCATCCAGTGATCTTACTAAGCAGACTATACCTGACCGTGTTGGGCTCCCTGGAGAGGCTGGCCCGTGGCCTGTTCATGTGCTCCCTGCTCTTGCAGAGGGTGAGGATTTTGAAGCCAAGCTGTTGTCCTTTCTGAGTCATGAAGGAAAGACTATTACTGATGTTAAAGGCTTACTCAACCCTTCACCGCTCGACATGAACACTGCCCTGATCACTGCCATAAGTTCCCTGGTGGACAAATGTAACACTGCACCTGCTGATACTAAAAGTTACAGAAAGCTCCGCATGTTTTCTGGGGTGAGACCCACCCCCAGTGGGGAAGAAGAGTACGACGCTTGGGCAGAGCAGACAATGCATTTATTGGAAGAATGGCAATGCAGTGACAATGTGAAAAAACAAAGGATAGTGGAAAGCCTTAAAGGGCCAGCTGCTGACATAGTGAGGTTTCTAAGAGCCCAGAACCCTTCTGCTACTTCATATGACTACATGCAAGCTTTGGAGACAGCGTTTGGAACAACTGAAAGTTCATCCGATCTTCTTATTAGATTCCGACACACACTCCAATGTGAAGGTGAGAGGCTGTCTACCTATTTGATGAGGCTAGATAAACTGCTACACTGTGTGTTCAGGAAAGGAGGGGTGCAGCTGTCAGAAATGAATCAACTTCGCATCGAGCAGATTGTGAGAGGTGCATTGCCACAAGACATGATTGCCCTTCGCATTCGCATGACACATAAGCTGCGTGAACCACCTTCCTTCAGTGACTTATTGAGAGAGGTCAGAGAGGAAGAGGACATGCTTCAAAGTAGGAATGATGTCAAAAGCCAAGTGATGTCAAAGACTGTTACTCCTGTTCCCAGGCCCACTCCTGAAACTAAAGTCGATCCTGAAGTGGAACAACTGAAAAGAGACATCACTGTCATGAAAGCAGAAATGATGAGTCTTAAAGCTGCTACAATAACCTCCAAGCCAGACACCCAAGGTCCACAACTTGAAGTCCCTGCCAAGGCCAAACACAGGAGGAATGACACTCTGCAGAGAGCTGGCAATGAGGAAGATAGACCTGGGATATTTTGCTATAGATGTGGGGAGGATGGACATTTCAAAAGAGAGTGTGATGGTGAAGAAAATCTTAAGAGGGTCAACAAGCGCCTCATCAAACTGACAAAGAAATCGGGAAACTACCACGGGAACCAGTAAAGGAACGGTCTGGCTTCCCTGTGGTTAAAACACGTTCCACCAAGTGCATCAAACCAGACGAGAAAGTGGAAGACACTATACCTGAGGGCTTAGTGGGACCAAGCTCTGCTGTACCAGTGCAGATTGAAGGCATTTATGCTAAAGCCGTGCTCGATACTGGTTCTCAAGTGACTTTGCTGTACAGATCCTTCTACAACAGGTACTTGACACACCTGCCATTGACACCTATTAGTGCCTTGCAGATATGGGGCCTCAGTCCTGCTGATTACCCTTATGATGGCTATTTGTCACTTAAGCTGGAGTTTTTGGAAGCTGACGTTGGAGTGACGGAGACCATTGATGCCCTTGTGTTGGTGTGTCCTGACCCAGTTGTGAGTGGTGGAGCTTCTATACTTGTTGGCACAAACACACCGACTGTGAGACGACTACTTAAGAGCTGTAAAGAGAGAGTGGGAGAAAATTTTGTCAGCAGCATGCACATTCATCCTGCTTTCAAAAGGGCTTTTGAACAGCTGTCAGAAGGCCTACTTGATGATGACCACAAGAGAGGAACTGTGTGGTTTACACAAAATAAACCTGTTACTGTGCGCCCGGGGGGGGTAGCCCGAGTGACAGGTGTACCAAAGTTTCAAGGGATTCCAAGTGCTCAAGCCATTCTGGTGGACTCACCTGATGAACCCGCTGATGACCCAAGGTTTCCGGGAGAGCTTTTGGTCAGACCAGAGTTGCAGGCTCCCACTGTTGTGATGTCTAAGAAAATCACTGTGCTGGTCAGGAATGTATCGAAAAAGGAGATCACATTGACCAGAGGAATGCCGGTTGCTCACCTGTTTCCAGTAGACGTGGTGTCATCGTCCTCTGTAAGCCAAGAGTCTAACACCGAGTCAGCGGGAAAATTGACCCCGTCCTCCTTTAACTTTGGAGATTCGCCAGTCCCCCAGAATGGAAGGAAAGATTGGTGGGCAAAATGATGGAACGACAGGAGGTTTTCTCTACCCATGAGTTTGATGTTGGTTGCTGTAAAAGTGCCATCACACTATCAAAACCACTGAGGACAAACCTTTTCGAGAGAGATCTCGCCGTCTGCCGCCTGCTGACTTAGAGGCATTGAGACAACATTTGTCACAGCTTAAAGATGCTGGGATCATCACCGAATCAAGAAGTCCATATGCCTCACCTATAGTGGTGGTGAGAAAGAAGACTGGCAAGATAAGGATGTGTGTGGACTTTAGGACACTAAACCGACGCACTGTTCCTGATCAGTACACAGTACCAAGGATTGAGGATGCACTGGCCTGTCTCAATGGAAGCAAGTGGTTTAGTGTGCTAGACCTCCGCAGTGGATATTACCAAGTGCCTATGAGGGACTCAGATAAAGAAAAGACAGCCTTCATCTGCCCAGTTGGTTTCTACCAATTTGAAAGGATGCCGCAAGGAGTGTCAGGGGCTCCAGCAACCTTTCAGCGGATCATGGAACAAACAGTTGGGGATATGAACTTGCTTGAAGTCCTGGTCTATCTGGATGATCTCATTGTGTTTGGAGCGACACTCGAAGAGCATGAGGCAAGGTTGTTAAAGGTGCTTGACCGATTGAAGGATGAAGGTCTTAAGCTGTCGCTGGATAAATGCCAGTTTTGTCAACCGTCAGTGACTTACGTGGGACATATCATATCTCAAGATGGAGTGTCAACCGATCCAGAGAAGACTGAAGCAGTAACCACGTGGCCCAGACCAAACACTGTGACTGCTTTGCGGTCATTTCTTGGATTCTGCGGGTACTATAGACGCTTTGTGAAAGATTACTCCAAAGTTGCCTATCCATTGCACCAACTGTTGTCCGGCTACCCACCAACTGCCAAGAAATCCAAGGGAAAACAGGATGACCTCTACCTGAACCCGTCAGAGCCTTTTGGTTGTAGGTGGGATGACAAGTGTGAAGCCGCCTTGGTAGAGCTGAAGCAGAGGCTTACTCAAGCTCCGGTGTTAGCTTTTGCGAACCCACAGCTTCCCTATGTATTACACGTTGACGCTAGCCAAGAAGGGCTAGGTGGTGTGTTGTACCAAGATCAAGGTGAAGGGTTAAGACCCGTCGCTTTCGTCAGTAGAAGCCTAACCCCGTCTGAGCGACATTACCCTGCTCATAAGTTAGAGTTTTTGGCATTGAAGTGGGCGGTCGTGGACAAACTGCATGACTACCTGTATGGGGTGAAGTTTGAAGTCAGGACCGATAACAACCCGTTGACTTATGTGTTGACGTCGGCCAAGTTAGATGCCACAGGTCATCGCTGGCTTGCCGCATTGTCTACATATGACTTCAGCCTCAAGTACAGATCGGGGGTTCAAAACATTGATGCAGATGCCCTTTCTCGTCGGCCACACCCGACACCCACTCAAGTACCGGAGTGGAAAGACATATCTGAAGCCGGTGTGAGAGCTGTGTGCCAGACGGCTGAAGAAAATAAACGTAGAAAGCCATCTCCTGGTAGGGCAATTGACCAATTGGGACCTTCTTCACTTGCTGTCCCTCAAGCCTACTGTAATATGTCTACCTTGAGTGTAAAGACAATGCCCATCTTGAGTCCTACTGAGCTGTCAGATGCCCAACGTGAATGCCCTGGCATTGGCGAGATATGGTCAGCTCTCAACAAAGGAGATTTGACACAGGTTGACAAGACAAAGCATCCAACCTGCCCTCTGTTACTAAGAGAGTGGGATCGGTTGACGATACGACAAGGGGTCATGTATCGAGTCACAAGTCCCCCTGACAAACCCCATCGCTCTCAGCTAGTCTTGCCAGAGAAGTATAGGAAGATGGTAATGACATCCCTGCATGATGACTGTGGTCATTTAGGCTCTGAAAAAACATACGGCCTCATTAAAGGCAGATTCTACTGGCCACGGATGAAGTCGGATGTGGAAGAATACTGCAAGTGCTGCATGCGCTGCATAAAGAGAAAGACTCTACCCAAGAAAGCTGCTCCACTGTCTCATTTACAAAGTGATGGACCACTGGACCTTGTTTGCATGGACTTTTTGTCTATTGAACCTGACTCAAGCAATACAGAAAATGTCCTGGTTATTACTGATCACTATACACGCTACGCCCAAGCTTTTCCAACGAAAGACCAAAAAGCCTCTACGGTGGCGAAGGTGTTGATGGAGAAATACTTCGTCCATTACGGATTGCCAAAGAGGATGCACAGCGATCAAGGGAGAGATTTTGAAAGCAGGCTTATACACGAGGTACTTAGCACACTTGGGATCGAAAAATCAAGGACAACGCCATATCATCCTCAAGGGGATCCCCAGCCTGAGAGGTTTAACAGGACTCTGTTAAACATGCTCGGAACTCTGGAGCCAAGCAGGAAGAGAAAATGGAGTCAGCACATTGTACACCTTGTCCACGCCTACAACTGCACTTCAAATGAAGCCACTGGGTTTTCGCCTTATTACCTCATGTTTGGGCGGGAGGCGAGGCTCCCAGTGGATTTGTGTTTTGGGACGTCCAGCGACGACACACGGCAGGAAACTTACCTCAAGTATGTAACTGAGATGAGGAGGGAGTTGAAAGCTGCATACGACCTTGCGGAGTCCATTGCTGCCAAGCAGAACGAAGGCAATAAACGGCGGTATGATCAGAAGATCCGATTCTCACAGCTGTTACCTGGAGACAGAGTCTTGATAAGAAACTTAGGATTGCATGGGAAGCATAAGTTAGCGGACCGCTGGGCTTCAAATCCTTATGTGGTGGACAGTCAGATGCCAAATTTACCAGTGTTCCGGTTGAAACCAGAAGACGGAAATGGACCTGTCAAAATTCTCCACCGAAATCACATTCTACCTCTGGAAAAACTGTATGCCTGGAGCCGACGCCTGCTGTTCACCCTGTACCGGGTATGAGAGTCCGTCGAAAGAGACTTCGTAAACTTCGCAACAGTGTGTCAGAGAGAGACAAGGCTTCAGCAGAGACACCAGAGAACAATGATAAAGGGGAAGTGAAATCAGACCATTGCCACGGAAAAGAGTACACAGATTCTGAGGATGAGGAAAGTGGGATGTGCTATGACTTACCTGCTCACACTCCCAGGACTGGAGTTGATGAAGAAATGTCGGAACCATTCAGTTTGGATCTGGATATGGTATGGGATGAATTGACTGAACGACCAGAGGTGACAGAGCAAGAAGTACTGCAAGATGTTGCGGAGGAAACAGAAACAGGCAAAGGAGGGAATCAACCAGATTCTGTTGAAATGACAAGAGACACAGTGACACACGAGACAGGTGAAACACAAGAAAACACTCAAAGACATGAAACTGATGAGTCTCAAATGTTACAAGACTGTACAAAGACTGAGACTGAGATCAGAAGAACTCAGAGAGTCAGAAGAGCCCCATCAATATTAACATATGACACACCAGGACATCCACGTGTTATAGCAGCTCCTATAGTGAGATATGTCTCTTGCCTTTATAAGTGGATAGGTGCCCCTGTTATCTCCTAAGTGTATGTTACCTAAAGTTATACCAACTGATATCGTTGTTTATTTCAAAAGCACCAAGTCATGAGGGCATGTCTTATATTGGTGGGGGGAGAGTGTAATGACCTGGAAAAATATGTCACTTATGTTGTATTTTTTCTGGAATATGTGGGTTACTGTATTTTTTTGGGCTTGCTAAAGTGCTTAATTCATATGTAATCCCAGTTGAGATGTAAGAGTTACTGAAGTGGCAAATGTCTATTGGTTGAAGATGCAATAGGAGTTATCATTTAATTATCCTCGCTCTGTTCAGATGTGTCCAGGTAATTTAACAGTTAAGTTGGGTTTTCCTTAAAATGTTTTAAGCATGGTTTACTACATAAGATAAGCTCACTAATCATTTTGTTAATGTTAGAGATTTAGTGACTAATAAAGTATCCTGTTGAACTACGGGTAATCACGCGAGAAGGGAGATCAGGGGGAACTGAGGGAAGAGTTGCACGAGCACGAAAGCTAGTCGACAGCTAACAGTGCTTTTACGGCACTTAACGTTTTAAGTTGGACTATTCAGGGTATCGGACACTGCTCTCGCCGTCGTAGGAGTTTGTGACTGTGGGGCTACCACTGGAGGTGTGTGTATTTGCACTGGGAAGTGAGCTTAGACCTGTTAGTTCTGTGGCTAGGTTAGCTCGTGGCTTCGCGGGACTGTGACACCGTCGTGGGAGGGACCGCAGACACACCGTTCGCCTGCTGGACAGAGGAGACCACATCGGAACGCTGGTGTTTTCCTCCACGGAGGGCTGTGTTGCTGGTGGTGACGGACGAACGAAGCTGTGTAACCCTCGCTGTGCTGCTGCGGACAACGTCGCCCCGGTAGGATCTGGGTTTTCCACTCCACTCAAGGAGGTACTGTTACTTTCTTCACTCTATGAGCTCCAACTAAGCGCGCCAACGAACTATGCAGGCCTGCTAAAAGAACAAACCTAAAAAAAAGAGTGCACTCAGGTTATAAAAGACTAATCCCTATATTCCCCGGGTCTTTTGAGATTGTTTGTTTTTCACTCCATTATTTGTTGTTAAAATGTTATGTGATTCTTGCATAATACAAAGAAGGAAACTGAGCTATTGCATCTTGATGTCTGTCTCATCACATGCTCTGTATCTGAGTAGATCAGTATTTTCTGTGGTAATAAGAGGTTAAAGTCAGGATTATCCCTCCAGCCTCTCATTGGTAGTAGAGAGAGTGAGAATCATAGCGTTCCTAGACAGGTTATTATACAATGGGATGTCTCTTTCACCATTTTACCAAACATTAGGGTTAAGGGGGCTCAACACTTTATATGTTGCTTTATAGTGTACTTGCCTCATCACGAGCCGATGGTGAAAAGGGTTACACGTGCAAATAACACTCATCTGCCTACACTTGTACTGTGCAGGTCGCCGTTTACTTACAACAACTGTCTGTTTTCTGCCGCCACACTCCCGTGTTACATTCAGTAACAGTCCCAGCTCGTTACTGATCCATGCAACAACAACAAAAAAAAACTGGTCTGATGCTTAGTCTGTATTTATTTATTCTTTCGCCAAATCTTCTGTAACTACGGAATAAACCATCTGCTTCATGTTTACACTGGTACGCGCATGCCCAGTGCACCTGTACGGGTCCTAGCTGCGCATTTTCAATCGTTTTGATGTAGTCGGAGATTAACTCCAAAACGCAGTGGAAACGCTGGTGTGGACGGAGATAGTATTCGTTTTAATTCTCCGTTTGTAAACTAAAAGGAGTAGTGTGGATGGGGCCTTAGACCTATTGTCCTCATTAGTGGACACATGCCTGTGCCCTCTAGGGTCACTTGCCAGCCATGTTCTGATGTCTGTTTCTTCTTTGTTACACATTGGGTACACATACTCATTTTTTCTAAAAGTACACCCTGTTCAAAGACAATGCTACTAATATAAATACACACAGAATCCAAACCCAGGTTTGGGAGGTTGGGAAACATTTTTTCATGAAAGGAGAAGAGTAGATTTGTCCCTAATTTCTAACAATTTGGCCATGTCTATGAAGGGGATGCTGATAGCCAACAATAACCTTTTCACTGTACACATCAAGACACAAACCTATCCTTTCATCTCTTTAAACCTATCAGTTGCTGGAAGAGGCATTCGAGTTGGTTTTCTGTTGCACATTATATTTACATTTCATATTACTTAGGCTGACCCCAAATAGTCGAAGGTACGATGCTTCGATGGGCGGGGCCTGATTCGACTGTCTATCTCACAGTGGAAGCTTTGCAGCGAAACTAAGATCATGCCATTTTGGCATTATGGGGGAGCTCAACGTCTGTTTTTTACATAGAACTACCAGTTTTCTCCCAATAAGTTATATACAGCCTATTACAATATACATTTAAACGTTTAATGCTGTAAATAACCAGGTAAAAAGAATAAAACTTTCAATAAATGTTTTTAAATTCCGTAAATAAATCCAAAATTGTAACCCTAACCCTGGGTCGTCAGTGCGCATGTGTAGACGTAGCGTGTACGTGTGTAATACCAGTGGAGGAACACTTGCTGAAGAGACTGAGCCCCAGCTTCACTGGTGGCCAAGTTGTCCGCATCTCGCAGGACTTTCGGATAATTTATCACCGTTGATGAATCATACCTAGAATATTTTATCGTTTTTAATTTTAAATAGCCGGCTACTTAGAAATAGACCCGCGAGGAACCGCGACGTGCACGCAGTTGTCGGCAGCACGGAATGCACGCAATTCTGCACAAGACCGGTGAATGGCAGTTGAGACAGAGTGAAAAGGGTTAACAATAAACTCAGTTTAACTGGAAATTTACAGTGTAAGTTGAATGAATAGAGACTGCAGCTCTGCAGCTTCTCAAGATTAAAGCGGAGCTACCCTGTGTAGCCCCCCTCCCCCGGCTGGCAATCACTGCGCACAGAAACACACATGATTTGACTATCAGTCGACTATAGGCAGGACTTACCGATTCTGATTCGACTATGTAAATCCTTAGTCAGGGACAGCCATAATATTACTTGTCGTTGATATTGACATTTCTGTGAGTACACTGAGTACTTAAATTGCAGGTTTTGAAGATGTCAGTCATCCTCTCACTGTGAGGCCACAGGGGTCAGATGGTATCTCTTTGTGTACCTTGAGTTGTTCCTAGAGGTGGTGATGGTGCAATGGATGAGATGCCTACCTTTGGTGTGAGTGACCGGGGTTCAATTCCCCACTGTGACCCATCCACCATTGTGTCCCTGAGCAAGACACTTAACCCCTAGTTGCTCCAGAGGAGTGCGACTGTTGACATATATAGCAATTGTAAGTTGCTTTGGATAAAAGCGTCAGCTAAATGAATAAATATAGATTTACAATCAAGATAATTATTATCCAAATATTTTTACAGCACATCAAGCCATAAAGTCTACCAGTTCTATCAATGTAATTCTAAAATAATAATACTGATAGCAATAACATCAAATCCATCCAGCTGCAACTACTAAAAGACAAGTCAAATTTAAACACAGTGATTCAAACATGGGTGAGAAACAGAAGCTAACTATAACCTTAAACATGACAATAGAAGAGATTTGGAAGCCAGTGGAGTAGGCTGGACCCAAATATTTGACTATTCCTTCATTGGGTTGCTATTCAGTTTTCAGTTTGGGTATTTGGTACATCTAGCTAAATTTACTGCAGTGTAAACCAACATTTCTGCAATAAATCCTCCCTTCATAAATATGATAATGTTCAGTTTTTAAAGGTCATTTAAATTTAAATAAAAACTGAACATTCCTTACTCTGCTTGTTATTCACAGATGTGGTAATCATGTGGAATTCCATATTGTAAAATTTACATTTTACACCTAGGGTGGGAATCACCAGAGGTCCCATGATACGATATTATCATTTATTTGCGATTCAATTTGATTGCACTTTTAATATATTGACATATATTGCAATTACCTTTTTTCCAAATTTCAATTAGGTCCTTAAAGTCAAACTTCTATCTAAAAATACATTTCTGTTCACTTTTTCAGTCCTCTATATGGTCCTGTTAAGTTCTAGTGGACTAAAAAGCAATAGATTTTATTATTCTAGTACCAAAAAGTTAAAAATCCTATCTTCAATTTATATAACAAAATATCGTACTTGGCATCCATGTATCGATACAGTATTGCCATGGCAAATATCACAATACTATGCTGTAACCTTTTTTTTTGTTCCCACCCCATTTACACCCCAGACATTTTATTTCTAAATGTACCTGCTTTGCACCTGCCTCGACTTCTCCCTGTACTCACTCACACACCTTTAAGTTGGTCTCTCACTGCAAACCAAACTTTCACTTACAGCGCATGTAACAAGGAGTAGCCCCTGATAAAAAATAAGGGATGACTGTCTGGAAAGGTTTCAGCCACTGATGTCACGCTAGCTGACGTTGGCTAACGATTGCTAATATTAGCATGACAGGAATGCAGCAAACTGACTCCACTGCAAACACACCAGCTTTCCCCACCTCTCTCCCTGTCTGCTCCCCTGAGTTTCTCCATAAGCAGTAGGTTATGTTTTAAAGACACAGAAATGTAACTTTTCTGGATATTTTCACTTGTGATCCAATAAGGTCCGAGCTTATCAAGACCAGTGGGTGCTATAATTTAATGTTATGTCTCAAGCGTCTAATCTGATTTATCTTGAGACGCAATGAAAAGAAGCTAATGTTTGTATGATGGCACCAAAACAGGGTATTAAACAGGCCCAGGACTGTCTATCATCAGGCTGCAGCCTCTGCTGCTCTGTCAGCTCCTACACGCACCGCCCAGCAGAGCGAGATGCCGCGGTGGAGACTGAAGTTAAGTTCACATGAAACTATTGGAGTTGTCGACACCTACGCTCATTAAGAGGTTTTATTGCACATACTTGCAGTAGTCCTGAGTAAAAAGACAATACTCGATCAATACACCTGTCTGTAAGGTAAATCATCTGTCCTCAGACTGTCATCCTGTAGGCTATGTTACTAGCACAGCTAATGTTAACTTGGCAATCACCCAAATGGAAAGCTGTCTGTCTGCACCCTTGAAATTTACAACATTGTTGTAAACTCAGCTGCTGGCTGAGACAAACCAGCCACTCCTTCTACCCGGTAACATTACCTGCAGGAAGTGAATAACAGCAGAAGAGGAATGATGGACTGAGTTTTTATTCTTTCTAACATCACTCACGCTGAAGGCGTGTCAGGAGGACAACGTCTGGCTGCTCTGCTACCTCACCCCCTCCATCTACACTGACACACAGATCCAGATCTGAATGTTTCTATCTCTGTTTAGTTCCCAGATGAGACGCTGCGGAGCATTTAGCTGCTCAACATGACTGGCTGTCATCGACTCCACATAGGTAACAGCTGATCAGGACTCACCTCTGCAGAACCTTCAGTCCAGTTCTGCTGGTTCTGATCCAGGTTATGTTCAGTTAGCAGGTCTCTCTGTTGTAGCTGCAGGAGCTGATGCATCACATGGTGATGGGGAGCCTGACGTTCAGGAAGGAATCTGTGCTCAACATCCTCAGTGAGACACGCACTCAGAGGACACCTGTCCTCATCTTCTTCTTTGCGTGTCCACTGTCTCACAGCATCCCCTGGAGACATCCCCATCCTGCAGCACCTTAAATATAAAGGTGAGTGTCCAGGAAAGGGTCCCTGTCCTCCAGTCTGATCTGTGTTCCTAGAACACCCAGAGGCCTTGTCCTGGCTGCTGCTCTGCAGAGAGAAATACAACAGGAACACACCTGGGCACTCATCTTGGAGACTCCCAGGTCCCCTGTTAACGTCATTCTGTGTCCCAGGCCCAGCGAGGAGATGGTGTAGATGGTCATCCCTGTCACCCGAGGACCAGTTCACCACCAGCATCCTGAGACACTAGGTGTCCAAATGTGAGGACGGTCTCTTGGTACCTGTTGACCAGCGGTAGTGTCCATCTTCACAGTTCCAGCAGTAAACTGGCTCAGCTCACCCTGGAACAGATCCTGGAGCTCATGGACAGCCTGAGCAACACCAAGAACCGCTGTCAGTACACACAGGCTTATTGATTGCTTTAGGAGGGATTGATAGCTGATTTGTGTCTGTCTCTGCCAGTCTTCACTCAGACCCCGATCCTTCGGCTCTGCAGCACGTTCAGGTCAGCTGTGACGAGGTCCCCAAGATGAAGGGGGGCACGCACACACTGACGGGTGACATCACTGCAGCGGCTGACCAGTTCCTCCTCCTCCTGCAGCTCGCACTCAGCACCTGTTCACCCTGGCGGAGGAGTACGAGGACTCTCAGACACAAGCCTCCCAAGTCCCGCTGAAAGGCTCCACCTCCTCGCCTCACTTCCACCCAACAAGGAGAGCGCCTCAGTACGTAGCGAGGATAACTTGAATCAGCATATTGTTCGTTGATTGGTCTATTTCAAAACCATATGGAAATTTGAGATAATGTGTCTGATTTGTGAAACAAGCAGGAACCTCCAGGTTTGAACAGTGAAGCCTCCAACCTGCATTCTAACAGCCAGCACTGGGGTGACTCTACTGGATCATATGGTCTCAGTCACTAGTTTCAAGTGTTCAACACAGCATGATTTAGTAAATTATGGTCCCATTTAGAGGAAAATAGACCAGAAAGCAGGGGAGGCTTTAGGGCAGGGAAACCTTGTGATTGACCAGTCACTATGTGTGACCCAAAAATGGCACACCATGAATGTTCAGTCTGCAGAGCTGAACACGTCGTCTCTCAGCTAGACAGGTAGGCTGGAATAAAATACAGCTGCTTGTTACTTTCTATAAATTTAACAAAGACATTCTGTTGGCTTCCTGCCATTTGGGAACAGACTTGTTGTTCTGGAGAAGCTGAAGCATTTATTACCTGACTTACCGACACCATACTTCTACTGCCAGAATATTTTCCTCCTGAGATTCACCGTCACTTTCTGTGACTCAGACAATCAACACTGAGACCTCCAGATTAAAGGAGCTGCTCTGATAACCGCACCTGTCAAGTGGTTTCCGCAGGGTCTTAAAATCTAAAATTTAAAAATCAAAACTTAAGGCCTTTAAAGTCTTAAATTCTCTGAAGTTTGTTCTAGGTATTGAATGATTTTAAACGGGTATGTATCTTCCAACATCCATGTGCCTCTAATGCTCATTGAAATGGCCCCAGTTCTGTCCTTTACTGTAAGTCTCGATGGTTAAATTTAAAGAGGACAGTGACTACAGAGGAGCTGAGGTTAGTAACGTTAAAGCAAATTAGGGATTCAAACTAACATTAGTCCTTTTAAGCTAATGAGATTATTCTTTGGATTCTGATGTACAAATAAAATGCTTGTATTACAGAAGGGAGGTGGTTCTCATGTTGCCTATTTATATTCTACAAATGTAAAAAGCAGTCAATTAAGACACAAAGGCCATGAATAATCCTATCTGTATGATGATTCTGAGGTCATGAACAGTGTCTTCCTGCCATTATAAGGTGGTGCAGCTCAAAACTGCTTGGTGCTGCGCCATGAATATAAAATCATTGTGGAGAGCATCAAAACTAACCAAATTTCCCAGATCTAATGGTTAGAATTCAACCCCAGTAGACTTATTTAGCAAGATTAGCTTTCAGGGTGTAGCAGTGTTTCCCCTATGGAGTTGTAGCAGCAGAGGTGAAGCAAAAGTTTTGTCTGAATATAAACCCCAACACACATGCCTAAGCATCACTGCTCTTGTGTCCATGAGCTTGCACTGGACATTAGAATAGCTAGAAATGTCAGTTTTTCCAGTTTAATGTGAGCTTGAGTTGAATGTTTTGGTGGTGGTCATGGTCTTCCCCATGAAAATTTTCATGTCTCTGAACAAATAGTTGGAAAAGCTAGAGCAGATAAGAGTCTACTGGGGAGGAACTACAACCCAGATTTGGGGAAGTAATTTGGTTGGTTCTGTTGCGCCAGTGATAGCACAGCATGTTTTGGGCATCACCTTAATGGCAGGAAAACTCTGCTAATATGACCTCAGATCTGAGGTTAAAGACCCTGCACATCCCAATAGTGTTATTTACTCTAGTCAATTAAACCTCTGGAGTTAAGCAGAGAAACACACAGGTGAGAGAGTAAGGTCAGTCAGCTACAGTCTGTCCACACCTGCATAATCCCAAGAGAACATCTAATCAGCCATTCAAGTGAAACACCTATGTGGGTGTAACATGGGACCTTTAACTGCCTCCAGAGACTCGTTCAGTGCTTAGACGTTTGCCGGACAGCTTATGACAAAATGTCAATGTCTGACGCTTTACTACAGGGGCACATGCAATGATCGCAGTAAATACTTAACCACGGCCTACAATGTTTATTGGGTGGACATTTGTACAGTTTGTTTTAATGCATACATTACACATATTCATAGTCTGATAATCAGACTTACCATTTTGTTTCACTTCATTCTATTCAAATTACTGAACTAATCTGGATATGGGTGCCAATTCAGAGCTCTGAAACCAGACTAACGTATTCCATATATTTCAGTACATACTAGCAGACTAGATGCTTGTTTTTCTGTGTCTCTGGTCAACTTACAATTACATAGTATTCTATTTCTAAGATCTCTGCTGGTCTTTGGACACTTTATTGTTTTGAAAATGTAACTTTTTGGAATTTTAAGATTTCAAGTATCTCTGCTACAATTTCCCTCTGGGGATTAATAGTACCTAACTTTGTACAGAAAAGGTTTGTGTATAATATCTCCTCTGTACAGTTTAAAGGTCAAGCTTGACTACAGGGAAGGATCCCAGGACCCTGAAGGACTTCAGTATCTTGCCTAAAGAGATTTCTGAAATGTGCTGCCCCCTGGACAACTCCCAACTGTTGTCCTCACTGTCACATAATTTGCCTCAAAGAAATGTAATTGTCACAGGGGCAACATTGAGACAAAACAAGCTTTCCAAATGACTGGTAACACAATCATGTTTTAAATCTGTTCTGGGGCCTGTATCATGAAGCAAGTTCCATTTAGTCCGGTTCTGTTTGTATTGTCACGTTGGTTGTCAACAGGTTTTGTTGACTCAGGATTTTAAGCTGAAAGCATTTTCAAATGAAAGAGCCAGAGTTATAAGCATCACCAGAACCATGAACCAAAAAATAACAAGAATTACGAGTGCAATTCTGGCAGGGACATTTAAGTGTTCATGATCTGAATGGTCAGATGCCGGACTGCTGGCAGGTTTTGACCTGATCCTCTGAAGTTAGCCTGCTACTGGTGGTGGAGGATGTATTCGTGTCTTGGGGTTTAACTGTTTTGTGTCAGACTGCAACTAAAGGATTATTTTCATTATTTTGGATTATTGCTGATCATTTTCTCCATTAATCATTGTTTAATTTGTAAAATAAGGGGGGGGGGATGATTACATCACAATTACCCAGTGACACATAACAAGGCTTGATTTATCTAACAACACTAGGGAATGCATGATTAAAAATAAATTAAAGTTAATAAAAGGAAAGAAGCAAATCCTCAAATTTGAGGTGCGGGAACGATGATTTTTACATGAACAAGTAGTTGCCAATTCACTTTCAGTCATCTCATTGTTTCAGTTCTATTGTGAATTGTTGGGTAGTTTATAATAAAGCTGTGACAAACTCATTAAAGTAAAAAAATTCAATATTTAATAGAAAGTGGAATGACAAATAAAAACTGAAGTATTGTATTTGAGTTAACATACATAGTTACATTCCACTGCTGCCTGCTACCAAACAGATTATCTGTGCAGCACAAGTTACGATGGTCTCAGTTAAGTGAGACAGCTCCATGATACCCACTAATCTTGCTTTGTGATCAGGCCCCTGAAATAGCAAATGTGGTCTAAACATCAGCAGATTACACAGGTATGGACAGCTAACAAGGCCACAGATGTACACAAACATCCAGAAATGACATGACCGCTCTTATTAAAATACACAGCCAACACTGGATCCTTGGCAGGTATTTTATTTCATATATAGACGCTTTCTGTAATCAAATGTGAGTGCAATCAAACAACAGCAATACAAACATTACCAATGCAGTCTGAGAACCAGGAACAGGGTTAAAACAGGGAGTTCACTCACTCTACATAGCGAGCAGCTAGTAACCTCATGGACATTAAAAAAAAAAATCTCGTCTGTCAGGACAGTCCGCCGTCATGTGTACTTCAACCATGATGTGGGGAGGGAGGTGGGAAGCCTGTCTGACCCACCTCCTCTTACCCTAAATCTTCCTCCTACATGAAGTCCTGCCAGTGATACACAGCCACTCCCCACCTCCATGAGTCC
>NW_024043138.1:0-24710 GCF_014851395.1 Micropterus salmoides | reverse complement strand
CTATTTTTTTTTATTTATTTAGCTTCTTTAAATAATGTTGATTAATATTAATAAGACATGCTTTATTAAGGGTTTATGAGTGGCAACTAGTGATTTCCTTAATAAGGCTTCATGCCATTAATAATCAAGTGTTTGGGTTGGTCGGTTGTTTAACATATTGCCCAAACTATATGAGCCATTCAACCAGAGGGCCCAGACTAAGGGTTGCATTAAATATGATATCTATCTGTACTAAGAAAATCATGTTTGTCCTCTGTGGGGGACATGCCACTGAGGAATTTCTTTCAAAAACCATGCATGCAGTTTGTTTGAGTCCTAATGTACTATGAAAAGTACATCCTGGACTTTCCAGTGATGTACATGGGGGTGTGGCCAACAAAGCATATCTTCTGTCTTTTCAAAATTAAAAAATGATTGCAGCAAGCATGTTTTTCCAGTAAGGAAGTTAGGTGATCATTGCTTCTGTTCTTCATAAGGATCTCAGACTTTTTAAAACTAATTCTGTGATTTATCTTAGTAGGAAACAGAAAGTGGTGAAGAAGATTATTCATAGGCAAGGTAGACAGCTGTTGAATGAATGCCTGCAGCTACTAAACTTTCTCACAATCATTAATATCAATACGCAACTGCGCACGGTGACGCTTAGCTAGCTTTGTGACAGGCGTCAGAAAGTGACGGTGAAAGTGAGCAGAGCAGAGGAAAATATGAGCACTAGGTTTCAGTCTGGCAGTAAATGTACAGTGTAGATCACAGTGTGTCCGTTAATTAAAGTCTGTCTGTCTGTTTTCCAACTGTTGGAAAATTGAAGGCAGTTAGACCTAGCTAACATCTCTTCAGACTGCGGTCTGGAAGCTGAGCAGGGTGTTTTTTGGCTGCTAGTTGTAGTTTGTTTGTTGTCAGTTATCCACATATCGAGTACACAAATGAACGAAATGCCGTTTCTCATGGTCCATGGTGCTTACCAGACACAAACATGTAACTGCACTAGTTGAGACAAAAAAGAACATATTCAGGCAGCGTGATCATGATGTGGCTGGAGCATTGCAAAGTGCGTAGTTCAACCTGTATCTGAATCTATTCAAACAGCAGCATCAGAAATGAAAATAGAAGCAACAGTGTTCAGTAATAATGCTGTAATAATGTAATAATTCTATGTATTGTTAGTTACATTTCTTTCTATATTTAAGTAACATTAAATAGCTGCATTTCAGTACTATCTATATGGCTGGAATGTTACAAATATTTTGCTTTAAAAAGTACAAAGTACTCACACAGTGACCTACCCTATTTGTTTTACTATCCCATCATAGCCCTCTTAATCGTAATGAGGTGCCTAGAAATTCCCACCCCTATAAGTGACGCATCGTAATGCATCAAGATATCGAATGGAATGTAATCGAATTTTAAATCGAATCGTGTCCGCAGGTACTTCTTCAGGCAGCATTCAGCACCAACAAATATTAGCATTAAGGTGGGCCAGCCTGTGTTTAAACTGTGAAACTCACTTGCTGCACTGAGGGCATGGTAATAAGTGAAGAGGACCCATATGATCATAATAACAATTTTATCCACTCTCGTCTCTTCTCTCACGTAGATTTTAGCACATGGGCAGTCAGACAATGTTATAAAGAGATTATAAATCACCTTTGGTGTAACACAGTGAAGTTAAAAAAGTTCCTTCCCTCTTACCTTAGCTCCTCTAAAATTTGACCATTTTGGCTTTACCAAGTCTTAAAAATGGAAAGATTTAACAGTTAAAATATCAATGATAATACCATAATGAGGGTACAGTTTGTTATGCATCTTGCAAAAAAACAATGTCACACTCCAATCTCTGTTTAAAAACATCATTACATTTACTAAAAATGGCCTGCTGCAGCAGTTGCCTTTAAGGCCGTCACAGAATTTGACTTTCTGTCCTACAATGTGCTGCATAGCAAACGATTGCTTCAGTATGGAGATAAGATCACAACTTAATCGCTGTGCATCATTACGGCATCCCTAACCAAGACTGAGAAATGTAATCTCTTATCTCCCCGAGAGCAGCAGAATCAATAAAAACACATGACAAAGACTTTTTATAGATACCTCCTTTGGAAGGTGGTAAATCAGTAACAAAACCATGTGACTTTTAATCTTCTTGCAGACACAGTCAGCTGCTCAAGTTCTCTTCATCTTTTTAAAAGCCAAATCTCTTTTGCCTGTGAAGGAAGACATACCCTGAGGGCACACTCGATAAGTGTTTCATTCTGAAATCACATATAGCTATTATATAAAAGCCAATGCTCATCCTGTTCTTCACTCACAACTTACAATTCATCTCTCTGTTTAGTTAAGAAATTGGAAGACTGATGGTTAAACATGAAGACACATAGTAAGCAGTGGTTCCTCTAGGATTTTTTTCAGCAGTGGGGGCAGGACAAACCCAGGCAGACCCAGTTGCAGACAAAGACTCAGGTAGCGGTGAGGAAGTTTACAGTTTACAAAAATCAACAAGACTTCGACCCGGGCGGAGTGAGTGGGCACGAGTACACAAAGTAGCCTGAGGACCTCCAGAGTGTGTTGGCGAAGAATAATCTGGCGACGAGCAACAGGTGGCTGGCAGTTGAAAAACCTTCTGAGATGAGCTGATCAAAAACAGCAGCACCGCCTCCAATACACACAACCTGCTCACCTGGAAACGCCCGCTCACTCACACAAACACAAGGAAGAGAAAACAGAAACAAGACCGAATCACAGCTTGGGCTGTGACAGTATGCCCTTAAATTGCTTCAACCAAAGAATATGGGAATGTATGGAATGTCATGTGTGTTGCTTAAAGCATTGAAAAAGTACAGTGGTGACTTACTATGTCCAGTGTACTGTGGACAGTTTTGATAGGGAAAAAATGTCTCCAAAAACAGAAAATCTAAATGGTTACTCTTAATTAGCATGCATGGATCATGTTACCTAGAGACTCTTAACCAGGCTAATGGGAGCAGGACCGGTCCGTGGAATCTCAAAACTATGAGAGAAAGGCAACAGTCATCATGTGCACCTGTCCAGATAGTTGTGAGTACTAACGTAACTGATACTTAGAATCCCTAAAAACAAACAGGAGGCTGTTCAGCAAATTAAATGGGATGATCTACTGATTGAAATAGATAGTGAGGAAAACAGCCAAACTTTTCCGAAAGTAATGGAGAGCACTATTAAAGATATTAACAGTACATTTAGGCACTGTCCCTTGAATAAATGCAGATATTTTAAAACTTATCAAGGAGAGGGATCTTGCCTTAAAATTTCCCAGGCAAAGTTTCCAAGTGTCTGGAAGCCGGCTGTTGTTCCAATTTACAAGAGTGGAGATTCCTTTTGTACCTGTCATTACAGGCCTATCAGCATCTTACCTACAGTGTCCAAGGTTGCAGAGAAACTGGTGGCGGAGCAATCATTTGTTATTTGAATGAAGTCTGACTCGCTATCTCTCCCTGACCCAGTATACATCGTCAAGTCATAAAACAAAGTGTAGGTCAGTGCATGATTGGCCCACGTCCTCTGACCCCAGTGTTTCGTCCTCCGACTCCACGAGTCACCATGCTGTTGCTGGGCAGATTACGAGCGTAGTCCTTGAAACGAGATATCTTGGAGAACAGATCTTTGTGTCACATTCCAAACCACCCCTCACCCATCTCCTTGTTTTCCTGTTCAGGTCTCCTTATCAGATCATGCAGAGACTCCCTGTAACTGCCCTTCTCCAAAAACACACACATCCGGTCTAGTTTAATAAATGATAGACCAACATATAAACTTCTACCTATAAAATAAATCAGAGATCAATATAAGAAAACATACACAAATCATGCTATCATAATCTCTCAATAGCTATAAGGAATTCTGTAACTGAAAACTGTTTTTCACTTACAGAGCACAAGCATGTAATGTGCAGTGCAATTAATGACAGCTTATTAACTACTGTAAGTCAACACCAACCGCAGACTCTCAAACCCAGTGTTACGTTAACTAAAAACAACTGTACCGCTACTGTTTTTCACAGAGGACAACCATGTAGCCTAATGCATTTACAACTAATGAGGACTACTGTAAGTCAACACATCCCCCAGACTCTCAAACCAGTGTAACATTATAACTAAATAAAACTATAACGTTACATGATCAACAATAAACCTGTAGCCTGTTTGCAGCCAACATAAATAATTAACGTGACGGCAGACAGCGGGACGTAAATGATTACGTTAATCCACTGTAAACAAGTAAACAATCGCTCATTCATCTTTTCATAATGAACGACAGTTGGAATTAACCTCCGGTAGGTCGTAGCTAAAGCAAGAAGCAAGCTAACGTTAGATGGCCAATTCTGAGCTAAACATGTTTACTAACCTCCGGTTACTGACCTATTTTGCGTTCAGCTCTTCTTTTGTTTGGGTCTTGTAGTATGAAGTTTTTTTGTGTTGTTTGTTGTTCTCTCTCACGTGTGGCCGTGCGCAGCAGATACGTGTTACGTGGAAAGTTTGTACGTAACAAAGGAAGGGGAATAACAGCAATCTCACCCTAAAAATGAACTTTGTCTACGAGTCCTGCACCTCGAGTCCGAGTCAAGTCGGAAGTCTTTTGAGGACGAGTCTCAAGTCACTGTGTGTGAGACTTAAGTTGGACTCAAGTCCAAGTCTCAAACTTGAGTCCCCATCTCTGCTTTTGGTATAATATTTTCTAACATTACTAAATTTGTTGAATTTGCATCTGCTGATTTCAGATCAAGTTTAAAAATGATCAATTATTCTTTCGACTCTTGTGGGTCATGTTTGAGAGAGAAAACTGCTTGTATATGAAATGTAGCAAGTAGCCTTATGGAGCAATTGGCATTGTGCCAGTGCTCATTTAAAAGGTGGCATTCATCAGGTTGAAATGAGCAATTTACGCAAGTGGGTATAGTTGAGGTTGTTTGCTAATCAGACTTTGACACTTGTAGAAGTAAACCTTAATAAAAAAAATAAGAGGTTCAGGATGAGAATACAAAATTTTACAAAAACATATACCACATTACAGAATGTCAGATGCCAAAGACCATGCTTTAACACAGAGATAGAATACAATTTACCTCCCTTAATCAACCACATATTATTTTTCTGCAATCTTGCAGATAAATTAATTTTCTTAACTACAGGCTTTTTTTTTTTCTTCAATTCCCACATTCTGGCTGATATTCCAAGCAGATGGTTCTTTTACTCCTGCCAAATTACCACAGACATATCAGGCCTGCCATTTTTTGCAGTGTAATGGGATTATCAGAGGAGAAGATCAATCAGCATTGAAGTCATTATTGTTCTTTCTTATTGACAGAGGGTACGAAAAGGCAAACAAAAAGACTTCATATTCTCATCTATCTATCTCTGTGATTTTTACTTTTACATTTTCACTGTGCTTGTTTTAATCATGTAGTATGTTTAATAATTTTATTGCTGTTTTGTTGTTATATTTATTGTTGTATTTTGTTTTTACCTTAATTAACCTTTTATGGCTTTATCAAAACTTGGACAAACTATCCCAGTTGTGCAAGCAGGGTAACCAGGAACATGCGAAATAAGACCCAAATGTTTTTTTTTCTGGCAAGATAGTCTTAAAACATATTTGAAGGCCCTCCATAATACCAGTGCAGCCTATTGCTCATCATACATTAGAGTAAATTAAGAAACCCAAACCCAGTTTTTTTTTTTCAGCACGGTATTTAACCAGGCTTACAGGGAGTCACAGCTCTATAGAGCCATGTATTCCTATAGCCCTTAGTAGAAACAGCTTCATGAGCTTATTTAATGATGACATTCTTATAATTAGAGACAAAATTGATCACTTCCTACCCTCAACCAGTACCAATTGATCTTCAAACTCAGGAACCTCAGAAACATTTGTAAAACCTGATATATAAGTAGACTACTGTTCTCTCATCGATCCTCACGAACTACCTTCAATGATTTCTTCATCTAAGCCATCAACCTGTCTTTTGGACACCATCCAACTAGGCTGCTGAAAGACATTTTACCCTTAGTTAACTCTTATTTACTAGACATGATCAATCTGTGTATACCCAGGCCATGTACTATGCATTGACCAATAATAGGCCTAGCCAATTATCGTGGTCGATATTCAGCATTTTCCCAACAATCTGCATCAGTCATTTTAAAAACAGATAGCTGATATAATGAATTCATTTAAAAATGCGCTCCTTTGGCTCATCTACCGCAGCTGTGGCTGATAGCTTGTTTGTTATAAACAAGCTAAAACAAAATCTCTCTGTCTGTAGCCTGTTTAGCTGAGATGCTATGTACCTTAAAATGTAGCGAATTCTTGCAAACTCAGCTGCTTGTTTAGATAAACCAGCTGCTCTCTACATAAGAGCAGGAGGAGGAGGAGGACTGATGTCTTCTTTCTAAACTTTACTCAGCATTGTGATCACAGGAATATAGTTCATTTTACATGTTCCATTTGATTCCAGTGTGATACTGATCTTATAAAGTGATTTGCTACTTATTTTTGTTGCTGATCTGAAAACAGTTAATAAAATATTAAATTTGATTACTGTTCTGAATATTCTTTTTTTAATATCATATTTTTAAAAAGGCAATTATTTAAAATGAAAAACCAGTAAGAATCTACATAAAGAACTGATAAATATTAACAATAAATATATCCTAAAAAATATCAAATTAATAAAATATAAATGGCTAAAAAAGATAAAGATAAAGATTTTACACTCATAGTTAACAACTGCATCTCTGGGATGGATCTCTAATTTATTTAATTTACTATTTTTAAAGATTAAACTTGACAATTAATTTTAATCTTATTTTCAACAAAGTTTTGTGTTGGAGTTTGTGTTATTCTAAATTTTGACACCAAGATTAAAATCTTTACAGCAAATGTATATCGGTTCCACATATTGGCCATCGGTCTAATTGCTTACAAATAATCGGGATTGGGATCGTCCCGGAAAAATCGGTCGATCTCTATGTACCACATTCCTTGGCTGTAATTAAGCCTCTCTTGATCCAGGGGTTTTAGCCAACTATAGACCTTTATCTTACTGCTGGGGGACTGCCCATGAAAATGTCCATGATGATGGAGATTATACCTCTCCATCTGTATGCATTCTTATCTGCTCATGCAGCTCAAGAAACTTTCACCAAAGAAATAAGGGTTTAAAAAACTTTAACACCAGAAGAAAAAGTCAAAAAAGGAAAGCTCAAAACCGGACAACAAGAAAAGAGGACATGGACAGCAAGGAACAGGGCAAGTAACCTGTTTTTCACTTACAGAGCACAACCATGTAAGTAGGGAGCGCAAGGAAAAAACTTAATGGTTTTGGAATATAAAAATTTAGTTTTTTTTAACCTTTGTCAGCACTTGGTTAGAACTCATGAAAAGCATGACTGTCAAAAAAAGTTTCAGCAGACAAAATAGGAGGAAAATGTAAAAGTATCCCCCTGCCACACCAAGAAAAAGCAACTTTGAAACTACAGCAAACTTCATTTATAAACAAAAACTACAACTATGATACTGTACGTGAGAATATAAACTCCAATTAAGTTTTAGCCAATCTACTTCTTTAAATAAACCAACAAAAACAATGACAGCAGTGACCTCACAGGCCCTCAGCCTCTGGCCCCTGCCAACTGACTGAGGCTGTAGTGACTGATGGTATTTGGCACAAAGGAGCAGCTGAAGCTTGCTGTGTTACACCTTTGGGTGCTGATGCAGATGGTACAGATGCTGAGGGGAGTTAGGGGTAGGTATAAGCAAGCATAATAGTTTAGGCCACAAATCCCGAAGAGAACAGAGCCAAGTGAAGAATTCCAGACAGGTGAATAATAATGTCTGATTTGCATTCCCAACTTTGAAGCTGCTGTCTGACTGATGCTGTGTCCCATGTGTTCAGAGGTAACACAAAACAATGCAATTTTAACCAAGCTTATCAAAAGTACTGATATTGCGAAGAAAACACTTGTTCAAAAAGAATACAAGATATTCTACTGTTGTGACTGTGGTCGTATTAAGTTTCTGTCAATATAAGATCTGTTTTTCTCCATCACTGTGAATGAACAGATCAATGTGTGACTGACTTTTACTATTCTGGTTTTACTGCAGAACACTGGAGAGTACATTGGAGAGTAGAACAACCAACAAATCCTGATCAGCCAGTTGCTGGTAATATGGAGCTAGAGTAGTTCTCTGACGTGGACAGGTGTCTGAACATGCAAAGCTGTAAAAGTAATCCAAAGAACATTGAGTAGATTTCCGGATTGGGTTGGGGGTGGGGAACCAGTGTTTCTCCAAAGACCTTTCATTACCTTAGGGACAAGGCTGGTTTCCCAACTTCCAGTTGAGTCACGGGGTACCTCAAGGCCCCATCCTTTGCCCACTACTGTACTATACTTCTTATGGTGACAACGCACACAGTTACTCTGACTGTAAATGACTGCCAACACAAATAGTACACTGTAAAAAAGAGAGAATTTGTAATAGTTTACTAACATGATTAGTTTCTAGTGATTTTTTTAGAAGAAAGTTTTGTTTCCATTTAAGTTGAGAGAAAGGAAAAAAAAAGTATATAAATAAAATTTCTCTGTCCAAAGCCCCAACTTGACAGACAGATTGTCATTCTAGTATGCTTCCTTTGAGGCTGCTGCTCCACCCATGTGGGCTGCCCCATGCTGAGAATGGAGCGGCTCCATTATTCAGCTGACGAGTAGGAGTTTTAGATGTGTAGGAGGGTTCCCTGGGAGGAGAGCTGTGCATATATTAGAGCGTAATTAATCTGCATGAGACAGAGGGATGAGGGAGGGAGGGAAATTCAGAGAGTGAGAGAGGGAAGAAGGATGAGAGAGTGGAAAAGAGGGAAACAAAGACAAACAGATGTATAAAAGCAAGTCCTGGATGAGAGAGGAATAGAAAAACAAGAAGAGAGGAGAAGCCTAACTGAGAGCACTAAAAAGAAGCACAAGTGAGTATGTGTGACAGAGAACGAGAAGGCTGACAGAGAGAAAGAGAGAGACTATAATTACAGAGGTTGAGCCACAGGGCTCCTCTATGGATCATTAGCCAGCTTAAAGAGCCAGGGCCCAGGCACTGTGTGGAGAGACTCTGCAAAAAGGTCACAACTTCTGTAGCTCTTGGTTTAATACTCCGCAGTGTGTTCAGGCTAGTTTGCTTTATTTATCTTGGCAGTTAGGATACACAGGCCTGAAGATAAGAAGCTAATGAACGACAATGATCAAGAACAAAATACAGAGAGAAAACAAATAGTTTAAAGAGCTTGTTTTGCCCCATATATGCTGCTTTTCCACTGATGCAATGAGGGGGCATGACATTAGTGGTTTTCCATATGACAAGATACCATAATTAAAGCATACCTTGACAAGTATTGCGCATTCACTGGTTTGCAACCAGTTCAACTACCTGTTGCCTGCAGTATTGTTTATGCTGCAAGTGTAAAGAAAAGGCATTAATCATTTTCAATGTTTTATTTAAAAAAGAATGAAAATGTTATGCAGAACAGGGAAAAATATCCTGTATTTTCTCTACCCTCCAGGGAATAAAACAAAATCAATGTACAGGTATTCATCCACACAGTGGATGGAATTATTTGTGTAGCATTTAGTGACGTTACATCTTACACCCTGTTGCATATCTTCCAGAAACAGCAACTCAGTATCACGACTCAGTGACCAAGTGCTCCACACTGCCACACTACAAACTGTCTGTATACTGCCTGAGTCTGTCCTGGGTCTGGAAGATCAGCCATGTGTGGTGCATGGAAACACAGTAGTCTGGATGTTGTCCACAGTCCAAAGACTCTGGCCTGTAAAGAAATATATAGTTGTTAGAACCCCAAATTGGTGTGATTGGAAAGAACATTCCTCAACGTGATCAGATATTTTTATTGAACAGGGCTTTGTTGCTCATCAGAGACAATAATGCTGTCACCGTAGAAGCTCTAACATGCAAAACAAAGTACATGTTAGGAGTCTAACACGGAATTCACGTTCGTGTAGTGTATGTGTGATGGAAACAGGAAATTGTGTATCAGCCTGTTTTTAGCTTTGCCCAATGTTACCGCAGCTGTTAGCACAGCTATCTGTTGCTAACAGTTGGCTAACCAGCTCGTTACTGATTAAAACTCGGTCTTTTTAACCCTATTCAATATTAACATGCTGGCTAGATAGTGAGCACTAACAGTCGGGTCAGTTGTTTCTTTTCATAATGATAAAGTTAGATGTTTTCTTACCCCTGATGTGAGCCGCTCCACTGTCCTCCTCTCCGCTCGTCACACTTTGCTTGTCCTCCAGCTGTGACGGCAATGTGCGTTCACGTGTTTTGGGGGCGTGGCTTTGGAAGGAGCCCAGAAGGGAGGGGGTGGGAGTTTCTCTGTTGGATACTTTGAAATTCCAGCAGTTTCTTGCTAGTTTCTCAAACTTACCTACCCATTTTTTAATAGAGGAGACAGGATTTCTTAGCAGAAATGGATGAAACACTCAATAATTACCACTGAACACAGATTTCATCCTGTACACAGTATAAGCAATCTATGTTGCAAGATCATTGTTACCTTGGTAACAAATTGCAGCATGTGAGTGCTGAGTGTTCCTGTGCATTCCTAATGAAAAAGTGAACTAGTGAACACAGTAACTATCCCTATGTAAAAGTGTGACAAAAGACACTGTTTTCAAATTAATTGTACCTGTTCATTTTTATTCATGGCATCCAGGAGCCAGTAATCAATAGCCTTAATTAATAATTAAATGTCAAAATCAGTTGTTTATTTTATTTGCTGTTAACAAAAATCAAAGAAGATAGATAAACACACAAGGTTTAGTAATGTGCAGCACAACATACGTGAACATTAAATCTTAAATCTTAGTTAAACCAACAATAGCTAAAATATTGCTATTGGAGAAGGTTGTGATGGGCAAACCAGCAGCAGCAAACAGTGCCGACAGGAGTGAATTAGCAGTGTAATCGTGATCAGGTGTCAGGTTAAAAAAGGCCAAGTTGTACACATCCATAAATATGAGTGGATGTTCATAGTCTGTTAGTAGCCAAACAGCTAATGGAAGAGCCAGTGATTGGGAAGCATGTTGTACATTTGGTGTTTTAAAGGCTGCAAGTCTATGTGATAGACACTTGGTGTATGAACTGGTCAGATAAAAAATAAGAAGAAATAGGTAGTTTGAATGTGTAGCCACCAACAGACGAATACCGACACCTACAGAAACTCAAACTTCAGTACCACCCACACTGCCTAATTCATGCTAACTTGCAGAAACTACAAAGCATTGATCCCTTGTCATCATAAAGACAAAACTGATAAGATGAAACCTGAAGCATTAACATTTTACATGGACCACACGTGCAGTAAATATATGCAACAGAGGGCTTGGAAGGTGTCTATTAAACAGCTTATGTTGTGATATTTTCACTTGTGCTCAAACCACAAAGTCCATGCAGCAAGAAAGAGGATGTTATGTCACAGCTACATCAGCATGTCTAAGAGTTCATTTTAATGATATGGTTGCTGGCACTGGTTTTGCCTCTTAAAGCAAAGGATTGCAGCTTTAAAGAGGCTTGTCAGGGCTCCGTATCACCAGGCTTAAAAGCAGGTTTTAAGTTCCAGTGGCTGTAGCTCTTGTTAGGCTAAAACAAGCTGCTAGAGAGCCGTCATTATCAGCAAAACTCCTGCTGATCGGTACTTCGCTCTGTAATAGCTCCGACAGCTCTCACTGCACAAACACACACAAATGACTCGCCGACATTAACTTGCCATTCTGTACTTTGTAAAATCCTTGTTTAGCACGTTATTACTAAGAAACACAATCATCACAAATTAATCTCTGTTGAGGTTACTTTTTGTACAGATTAATACTTTTCACTAGTTTGGATGCTCTCCGCTATGGACCCATGGAAAACCTACCCAAACCTGGCCTGCATACATTAATCTACCTCTAACGCAGACCAAGTGACAGAGATGTTGTGACATAAAGATACAACTGGTGTTTTACAAGTTACAGATTCTAGACTAACTCTTTGATTTAATGGAGAAAAACAGAACAAAACAAGAAAGGAAAAGAAAAAAGGTAAAACCACAGATTTTATACGAAAAAAAACAATATAGCTGCAGTGGAATCAGAAGGAATGTGCTGCATTAATAAATGTTTTTTTTGCAGGTGTTGTTTTAAGCTATCAATTCTAATAAGCTGCTGCAGAAAAAACTCAGGACATTGATGTGACACATGTCTGATGAGGTAAAGCCAACTACAAGTGAAAATGTCAAAAGAGCAGAACAGCAGGTATCAGATTTACACAGATGGTGTTTCCTGAAGCGAGTTACAGCATGATGTAGCAAAATGCAAAATACCTTGACTGATTTAGATGGCTGCTGCGGTAAATTAATGTGAGATGGCTTAAAATTGGAGAGTATGCTGACTCATCTCAAAGTTTAGCTCCATTAACTAGAGGGAGTCAAAGTTGGTCGAGCCTCCAGGAAGTGTTTTGAACCCACAATGTCTTTGATGCTGACTGCAAACATTAATGCACAGGACCTAACACACCGTACAGATGCACTACCTAAAACATAGTGAACTAAGCTTATGATGTCGCTTTACACAAGTTAGTTGGTGTTAAAGATATTTCTTAGGGGGCCTAATTGAACAGGGAAACGTAAGACAGGTCTAGTTAGTCATTAGCTGACCCCACAAGTGTGTGTTTAGTGATCTACCAGTACTAGTTTTTTTTCTCTCATGTAACTGTCCTTGTTAGTGAGACGACAGTTAGACTGATACCTATAGATAGTAGCTCAGGCATGAGGTTAGCAGATATCATAATTCTCTTGGAATCTCAAAAAGTTGAATCTTAGAAGAATGTTTAGAAGAACTCATGGAAAGTAATAGAGTCCAATATGATGTAGCATTGGAATCTTAACATCAGAAAAATTGATTGAAAGGGGAGAGGCGACCTCTGACATGTGTAGCAATTGTAAGTCAGCTAAATGAATAAATGTAATGTCAGTTCTCACCAGAGTTGTTCTCACCTGGTTGTCAAAGCATGCAAAGAACTGCTTCAGGATATCGGGGAGTGTAGCATCCTGTTTGATCTGTGAGTTGCTCTTCTTGAAGTCCCTTATAGTTTAAATGCCTCTCCACATGATTTGGTGCTTGTACCTGTGCTTGAAGTCATTTTCAGTGAAAAGTGAAAGCAACTCAAAACAGGAGAACTGGCCATCAGTTTAAGATTGAAGTCCCAGGTCTGTTGTCAACTTTCCTTGGGGTGTTAAATAACATGCTCTCTCTTCACCTCGGACTGCAGTATAACAGACATCCTACACAACAATAGATGGTCTGACCTTGTAGGACACTACAGGCTGAACATAGCTTGTTTAGTTATGTTCAACATGTATTGTGCAGGGGCACAATACCTGAGGATTCTTACTTTATAGTGGATATTTGCAATAACTAAACAACAAAACACATACACTAAGCTGTAGCCAAACATGACAAGGTCATTGTCTTGATGTGAAAGTAACAACAACTCTGTCCACTATCACGAAACTTGAGACATTTTCCACAACTTTGTGTGTCTCTGAACTGCAGATCTGTAACCCGGTGAAGCCAAAGGCAGCAG
The DNA here is from genome assembly GCF_014851395.1 of Micropterus salmoides. Lineage (NCBI taxonomy): Eukaryota > Metazoa > Chordata > Actinopteri > Centrarchiformes > Centrarchidae > Micropterus > Micropterus salmoides. The sequence goes on along the minus strand of NW_024043138.1, from coordinate 11,045 downwards.
ACTCTGCACGCTGCTGATTGACAGCAGAGTGGATGAGAGTTGAGTGTTGGCGCAGCAGTAGGGGGTGTAAAAAGAGAGAGAGAGGGAGAGAGGCGCGGGATGACTGATAGCGACGCCGGGAATGTGTGATCTTTCCAGTTTCAGTTTCAAAGGGTTGTTATTGGCACCGATCAAGGTCAGGGACCCTGTTATACAGAGACTTTGAAGTCAGAGAAAGGGAGTTGAGAAAAGAAAGGTAAAGAAACTGAGAGATGTTTGGAAATAAATTAAAAGTTCTGGTCTGAAATGAGTTAGAAATCCATGACAACTGGCACCCAGAACAAACTCATTTAAAATGGCTCTCTTCAATGTGAGATCACTTTCAAGTAAGACTTTTATCTTAAATGATTTTATCTTGTCTGCAAATCTAGATTTTATGTTTTTAACTGAATCCTGGTTGCAAATGAATGACTATAGCCAGCTAGCTGAACTGTGTCCGCCTCAATATGATTGCTTTAGTCAACCGAGGGTCAGCGGTCGTGGTGGTGGGCTAGTGAGTGTGTATAGGAAAAATTTTAAATGTCATCAAGTACGCTGTGATGAATTTAGCTCCTTTGAAGTTCTCACTCTTAAAGTTGGAGGGCTGCAACCTATCATATTTGTTATAATTTATCGCCCCCCAAAACCGCCTGGAGGATTTTTATCAGAACTTCCTGAATTTTTATCTACTCTGGTTTTAAATTATGACAGAATTGTTCTTTGTGGCGATTTTAATATTCATGTTGATGACCCCACCAATGTTAATGCAACTGACTTTTTAAATATGGCCACTTCTTTTAACTTCAAACAACATGTCAAAGGGCAAACACATAACCGTGGTCATACACTGGACTTGGTTTTTACCCTGGGTGTCTGCATTTCCTCTGTGGAATTAGTGGACATGACCATATCTGACCACAGATGTATTGTTTTTAGCTGCGATTCGCCTGTTACTCATGCCGCCTCACCAAGCTCCGTGTGTTGTCGCATCTTTAATGAACAAAGTGTTTCAAAGTTTTGCGCAGTCTTTCAGAGCCAAAGCCAACACCTGTCTGATTCCAACACCAACAATCTGGTTGATCATTTCAATCATATCTGCTTGTCGTCACTAAATATTACTGCTCCTCTAAAGGTTAGGCCTACGTCTAAAGCTAGTAAGCAACCCTGGATAAATGACAGCATTCGCAGCCTAAAAAGGGAATGCAGGAAAGCAGAGCGCAGATGGAAAAAATCCAATCTCCAAGTCCATTACCTCAGTCTGAAGGATTTATTAATTAACTACAATAAAATGGTTAAGGATGCGAGAACACACTATTTTTCTGAACTCATTACTACACATAAACACAATCCCAGGTTTCTGTTTAAGACTGTGGATCAGCTGGTAAACCCAACCCCTCCTTGTGCCTCAGCTGGAAGTAATGATGACTGTGAATTGTTTTTATCTTATTTTACCAATAAGGTGGTGTCAATCAGAGCCTCTATTACCCCCGTGGCCTCTTACTCAGAGGTTCCTCACCAGCAACAACAGAGTTTTAACCAGTTTTATCCCATCGACTTGTCTGAGCTTTTAAAAACAATATCACAAATGAGAGTGTCCTCCAGCCCACTTGATATAATACCTACAAAATTTTTACTAAAAGTAATATATTCTGTTGGGCCCCATTTGATCTCTGTTTTCAACAGCTCCCTATCTACTGGTTGTGTCCCTGATTATTTTAAAACGGCTTGCGTGAACCCACTTTTAAAGAAACCTGGTTTAGATCCCTCCCTCCCACAAAATTTTAGACCAATTTCAAAACTGCCTTTTATTGCAAAGATTCTAGAAAGAATTGTGTCCAAACAGCTGCTCACTGTGCTGGAAAATAACAAAATATTTGAAAAGTTTCAGTCTGGTTTTAGGAAGTACCACAGCACTGAGACTGCCCTGCTTAAAGTCACCAATGACCTTTTAATGTCTGCTGATGAAGGTATGTGCTCAGTCCTTGTACTCCTGGACCTTAGCGCTGCTTTTGACACCATTGATCACAACATCATGTTAGACAGACTGAGGCACTGGGTGGGGATCTCTGGTACTGCCCTAGAATGGTTTTCATCCTACCTGTCAAATAGGAAGTTTTGTGTGTCTGTAAACAACTATGTCTCTTCATTCTGTCCAGTTAAATATGGTGTGCCTCAGGGGTCGGTCTTAGGACCCATTTTGTTTTCCTTGTATCTGCTTCCCCTTGGACATATTATCCATAAACATGGCATTTCTTTTCATATTTATGCTGATGACACACAAATATACTTGCCCGTCAGATCCACAGACCCTGGAATGCTGAGTTCACTTAACAACTGCCTTTGTGAAGTTAAAAAATGGATGTCAAATAATTTCCTCCAGCTGAACTCAGACAAAACAGAAATCCTGGTCATCGGGTCCCAGCAGATGGCAAATCAAATACTGCCATCTGCTGGTTCCCTAGTAAATCACATTAAGCCTGTGGCAAAGAACCTTGGTGTTTGGTTTGATAGTAATTTAAATTTCGAGCAGCACACCACAAAGCTTGTTCAATCATGTTTTTATCAACTTAGAAATATAGCTAAAATTCGATCTATGTTAACTTTTAAGGACACTGAGACCATTTTACACGCCTTCATCTCATCACGCCTGGATTATTGCAACAGCCTTTTCACCTGTTTAACCCAAAAATCTATTGATCGACTCCAGACTGTCCAGAACTCAGCTGCCAGGCTTTTAACCAGAACAAAGAAATATGACCACATTACTCCTATTTTAGCTTCATTACACTGGCTCCCAGTATGTTTTAGAATTGACTTTAAAATTCTATTGATCACTTTTAAAGCTCTTCATGGCCTCTCGCCTTGTTATATTTCTGACCTTTTAGTCCCATACGCACCAGCACGTACCTTGAGATCCTCGGGCAGAGGTCTGTTGTCTGTTCCAGAGTCTCGACTGAAAACTAAAGGGGACAGAGCGTTTGCTGTCAGGGCCCCGAGGCTCTGGAACAGCCTGCCCGAGGAAATCAGGTCGGCTGAGTCAGTGAACTCTTTTAAGTCCCTTCTTAAAACATACTTTTATAGGAGAGCTTTTCCCGATCTTATTTGACTTTATTTTATCCCTTTTATTTTATTGTATTTTACTAATTTTATATTAAATTTTCATGCTCTTATCTTTTTTTTGTATTATTCTTTACACTTGTTAAAGCACTTTGTAACTTGTTTTTGAAAAGTGCTCTACAAATAAGGATTATTATTATTATTATAACTAACATAGTGATTTGAAAGACAAAAAGATGCCTTTAAAAGAATAACTGGTTGACTAAATGCTGTCAGTGTTCATTAAAATAATAAACAATTAAATGAGCCTGAATGACCAGAAGTATTTGTTTCCTCCTCTTATTCCTGGTCAGATAGAAGCAGCAACAACTAATAAAAATTTAGTAGTAGCTGTAATTAGGTACTGCCATTATTGTGTCACAGTCTAAGATACAAAGAACATTGTCCGTTGTAAACTTTGTGCAACCAGCAAAAAGCTTTCAACCACGAACAATTCTAGATTGAATTTCTTTAAGTATCTGCTGAAGCAGTAGAGCAACTGAAACTTATAGAAATAATCTTATAGAAACTTATAGAAATTTTAGGCCTATACATTTTGTAAAAACCATACTCCTTACTGCTATTATGGATATGATAGGGGAGACTGCTTTGTATGGGCGGTTGTGGGGTCGTCCTTATGTTAAAGGTTCTGGCACTTTATAAATTAATTTCCCCGTCAATGGTTGGGACAGGGTTTATATGTAAAAGCGTTTTCAGACAGCTTGGATCCGCGGGGTCGCTCTGCGCTCCTCATAACCAAAGTCCTTATAGTAAAGTCTTGCCACTCAGCCACCATCTTGGCAATGCCTCCGGGCAGCTATGTCGGACTAAGGAGACTAGGCTCCTATGTGAATGAATGGAGAGAGAGCCAGAACTGCACTTTCACTGGTCACCAGGACATAAAAACTACATGAATAGAATCAGCAGTAAAATCAGATAAAAATCGTTGAAAAAGTTTTACAACTTTGCCCCAATATTAAGGTTTAAAAACGTTTTCCCCGACTGGTTATACTTGGCGTCACCTCTTCTGCGCAGGAGGGGCGGGATAACCGCCATCTTTGACGTTATAAGCTTTCTCCATAGAGTTGTATAGAGGACAGGATTGAGTGGCATGTCTCCTAAAATGTCTTTGTCATAACTCAACAGACAGGCAGACAAGCGCTCCGGGAGTCAACGCCAGGCGCTCTATGGGTGGTAACCATGGCAACGACTTCTGTGTACTACTGGGAGCGATCGCAGTCATTCTAGTCTCACGCACACACCCGCCCGCTATCAGACTGGAAGTGTCTTGAACTTTTGCTACAGTTTATCAATAGACAAGAGACTGATCTGGGTGTTTGATCTACCTGTTCTCACTCCCAAGTCATCCACGCCAGTTTGTGAACGTGGGGATCCCTTTACCGTCATAGTTCAACGCAGTGAGGGAAGCCCTGTAGTGTCAGGTTTTTACGGTAAAGGTAGGTACATGATATTTAACCAAAAAGATTAAGTAAGAAAGTGGATGGAGGGCCAGAACCCTGACTTTGGAACAGGAGACCAGGGTTCGTGTCCCATGTGAAACAAAAAAGTCAAGGTTAATTATTTTAATTTAGGCAAGTTACGTAAATTGACGCAAGTAACATTAGATAACTTACGTGTTAACTGATGTACGTAATAATTTTAACCCAAACCATGATCTTTTCCTAACCTTAATAGCAGTTTTGTTACCTAAACCCAACCAAGTACTTTCTGTGCTTAAACCTAACCAAACTGCAACGTTTCACGACTTTAATAACATTCCGTTTCAAAATGGCAATGTTAATTGTAAACCCAACCCCTCCTTGTGCCTTAGCTGGAAGTAATGATGACTGTGAATAGTTTTTATCTTATTTTACCAATAAGGTGGTCAATCAAAGCCTCTATTACCCCTGCGGCCTCTTACTCAAGGGTCCCTCACCAGCAACAAGAGAGTTTTAACCAGTTTTATCCCATCGACTTGTCTGAGCTTTTAAAAACAGTATCACAAATGAGAGTGTCCTCTAGCCCACCTGATGTAATACCTACAAAGTTTTTACTGAAAGTAATGGATTCTGTTGTTGTTGCCCCAACCGGTCGAGGCAGATGGCCGCCCACCCTGAGCCATGGTTCTGCTCGAGGTTTCTGCCTCTTAAAAGGAAGTTTTTCCTTGCCTCTGTCGCCTAGTGCTTGCTCTTGGTGGGAACTGTTGGGCTTCTGTAAATAGCATCATAGAGTACGGTCTAGACCTGCTCTTTTATGAAAAGCGCTGTGAGATAACTGTTGTGATTTGGCGCTATATAAATAAAATTGAATTGAATTGAAGCTGTCAGGGCCCCGAGGCTCTGGAACAGCCTGCCCGAGGAAATCAGGTCAGCTGAGTCAGTGAACTCTTAAGTCCCTTCTTAAAACATACTTTTATAGGAGAGCCTTTCCCGATTTTATTTTATTTTATCTCTTTTATTTTACTCTATTTCACTTATTTTATATTTATCTTAAACCATGTATTTTAGTATTTTCAATGTTTTCTTGCTTTTATCTTGTATTGTTTTTGTATTATCGTCTTTTGGGTATTATTGTCTTTACACTTGTTAAAGCACTTTGTAACTTGTTTTTGAAAAGGGCTCTACAAATAAAGAATATTATTATATGCTCAATTATTTGAAGTTGCATGTTGCACATTTAGCTGAAGTTTGGTAAAACAAAAAAAATACATAGAAATTATAGAGAGGTGGCGATGAGTGGACTAGATACTTCCGCATCCACAAAATAAGTTATTGTCATGGGTCCTGTTTTATCATTCATATGCTATAATAAAGCGGGGTCTCAGTATATATTTTTATTATTATAGTCTCCAGTTGACATTCTTAGGATACTTCTTAACCCCATTGAGCATTCTGCGCTGTGCTCGTGCAGTCATCTTTGCAGGACGGCCACACCTTGGGAGAGAAGCAACAGTGCTAAACTTTCTCCATTCATAGACAAATTGTCTTACTAAGTGATGAACATCCGGGCTTTTAGAGATACTTTAGTAACATTTTCCATCTTCATGCAAGTCAATAATTCTTTGATCTAGTTTGAGGCATGGTTCACATCAGTCATTTTTTTCCAATGAGAATAGACAAATTAAAATTGGTATGTGTATTGCATAGGGCATCGGGTAGAATTGCACTTTATCCATTGTGGCAGCCCCGTCAGAACTGGGAGGGATACATTCCACAGTGGAGTCCAGTGTACACTGGTGGTAAGAGAATTTGCAGCACTATACCTCTATCATACTACTTGAGTCTTTACTTTAGAGAGATCATTTATACAGTCATTAGAGGTTCTATTCAGGTAGCTGTTAATATACAGTATTTAATCCGATTTTTCCAGCTCAACAAGTTGTATTTTGCTAATATTGGGCAATGATGAAAACGTATTGATTTTTTTGTCCAGAACTTTAAGTGTGTGTTTATACAGTGACTGTAATGGTAGTAGTGTAGTGCCACTAGCCTGTGACCAAGTTGTTAGACAATAAGTAATGTGTGAAATGACCACAGAGTACATGTACATTTTAGCCGCCTCTGTTGACATATAATCTCTAATGAATCTAAAATGAGAAAGATTGAATTTGACCCTGTTCCATACCCTTTTCACCTGAGGTTTGAAGGAGAGTGTGGAATCAATCAGAATTCCAAGATACTTGTACTCAGATGCAACCTGTAGTCTTGCCAGCTTGTTGGTGGTCAGGGAATGGAAGACTCAAAACCCAGAGCTCTGGAAGCTTTATTCAATTACTTGTAATAAAACTGATTAATTTTGACCAAAAACGCCTTCTCCTATTACTTCACAACACGCAGGACCAAGGACTACACATAGTTTAAAAAGGGTGATTTAACATCACGGTCCAACAATTTGGTGACCCCGACGTGTTGAAGACGGAGGAGGTGGTGGTCCAGTAAGAAAATCCTCAACGGATAGCTTTACTGGGTTGACAACAAACGACTAGCCAGTCAACTAAAAAAGTAAGCAGACTCCTGTTTCACCAGTCATTGGAGATTCTAAATTTGTCTGTTGTTATTCTGCATGAAGCGTCCTAGTCATTAAGTAATTGAATAAAGCTAAAATAAATACAAGTGGTTGAAAGTCCAGGGTGGTGAAAGGCCCCTGAAAAAGAAAAAAGGGGGTGCAAGGCCCTGGAGGTGAAAATAGCCCTCGTAAAGAATTGGGTGCAAGGCCCTTGAGGTAAAAAATAGTCCTCATAAATAAATTGGGTGGAAGGCCCTGGAGGTAAAAACAGCCCTCCTAAAAAATAGGTGAAAGTCCTTTGTGGGTAACTATCCCCATAAATAAGTTAGGGTGAGAGGCCCTTGGAGACAAGTCGCCGTAAATAAAATTGGTGCAGCCGATTAGTGAAAAACGATTCATTTACATTGTTGAACGTGATAAAGTATTTGTGATATAAATCTGCAGTGTGGAGTGAATGTACTTCTGTGTTTATGATATTGCTGTGTATGATTGTTGAATGTTTTCAGCGTGAAAGTAAATGTACATTGTGCATAAAGGAGTAATAGGAGTTTTGTGGATTTTTAGAGATATTGAGAGCAGTGTCTGTGCGATAGGTTAGGGTAGTCGGCAGCGGAGAGACAGGAGGAGTTAGAAACTCGTAGAATAGATTTGCATAACACGACTATAGCTGCATTGGCAGGGGCAGTGAACAAAGGCAGGCAGGCAATAGAGAAAAAAGGCAGAGGGGAGACCACACACATGCACCCTCATAACTCCACCTCCCATAGCACCACTTAATCCTGATTTAACACAAGCTGCAGTGTCACCACCACCATATCTATCTAATCAAATGCCAATGCTAAGGGTACAAGATGGACTCTTGAAGGTAGAGGATCTTGAAAAGAGAGAATATGCACAGTTGAGGGAACAGCTGAAACAGGAAGTGAAGGATGGATTGAGAGGAATCGAGGAACAAATAGAGGAAGCTAGGGGTCTTATACAGGAGGCGCGGGAAGCCAGTGTGGTGATTAGGAGTAGTGCGATAGGAGGACAGGAAGCTCAAACATAGGGTAACTGGGTGGAAACCCAGTCAGATATCGACTCCAAGTGCTTAGACACCATTGAGGGACTGTTAGCAGCAGGGGTGTTGGAGGAATCTCAGTCACAGTGGAACACACCTATCTTGCCAGTAGAGAAGCAGAACACCGGCAAATATCGCATGGCTCATGATTTACGTAGGATTGTTCTGTCACCAACAACACCAGTGGTTTACATGTATGGACTTGGCCAGTACATTCTTCTGTCTGCCACTGGCTGACCATCTCAGAGACATTTTCTCTTTTACCTTGCAGGGTACTCTGTTTCATTACACTCGAGTGCCACAGGGTTTCATACTTTCTCCTGGTCTATTTAACCAGATTTTGAAACAGCAGCTATCAGATCTTGAGCTCCCTGGTGGATCAGTTTTGATACAGTATGTAGATGACATATTATTGGCTGCTCCAGACTCTGATTCCTGCCTGACTGCGACTCATTCCGTGCTCTCTAGGCTCACCGCTTGTGGTTTTAAAGCAGATCCAAATTGCAGTTTTGTAGGCAGCAAGTTTCATTTCTGGGAAGAGTCATTTCCAGACAAGGTACAGGGATGTCACCCCCACACCTGTCATCTATTTTGCACCATCCCAAACCCCTCATTGTGAAAGACATGTTGTCTTTCCTGGGCTTGACAAGGTATAGCTGAGCCTTTACCAATTAATAGTATTAATTAATAGCTACTACCAGATCCACTGGCAAAGCCATAAACCATCTCATCCACGCTTCTCTGGTCCAGTGGGAACCTTTTGCAAGTCCTGGTTTCTCGTTTATGCCTGTTGTCGCTAATTTGCATCATACCTACACATACCGTTAAGGGGTTAAAATACTGTTTGTGTCCTACAGCTCAGTGTTTTACACAATCATCCCCTCCAGACTTGTCATGAAGCTTGAAGACCTGAGAGTAAACTCCTTAGACGCCTAAGAGACTTCAGACTTCCCCTCAAGGTGCTAAAGACTTTTTATACTTGCACCATAGAGAACATCCTAACAGCCAGCATCACTGCCCAGTTTGGAAACAGCACCGAGCCATTTACACCAGGAGGACTCTTATCTCTGCTGAAGTCAGGGAGGCGCTTCCTATGACCTTATACCCGGTGCTGGGCAAGTTACTCTGAAATTGTAGTAAGTTACTAGTTACTTATTACTCCTTTTAAATTATTACTGAGTGAGTAAGTATTTACGTCACTTGTTACGTTACTGAGTTACACGATACCCAACACTGCTTATATGTACATATAACTTATAATTCATCCACCTGCCATACACCACTGTCCCACTGATGCCATCTTATTATTATATTTGCTTAGAGCATAGGTGTACTGTAACAGCAATAAAGAAGTATTGGTTTGACATAAAGTCAAATGCCTAAAAATGTCTTGCTAAAGCAAAACAGGCCATGTCTAAAATCGGAGGCAGTCAAGATGACGTGACAATCATGAAGATAGACAAGAGACTGCATCTCAATATACTGTAGGCCATGTCACACAATCAAGTGTTATTATGCAGGATGTTCATTGGACAGTGATCTGCATTAGGACTCAAGCAAGTGTTGGAGTGTGAGAATTTTCCTAGAAACTGCTGAATTGTTTAAGTTGTCACGCCAAAGCTGATTTTGGAAAGAACATTAAGACATTTAAATTCTCATGTCAAACAAGTGTTTTTCTGCCTGTGAATAAAAGCAAACTATCTGCACTTGAATCGTACAACCCGCTCGGGAACTCTGAATACTGAATAACCTGAATAATATAGATGAATGTGACAGTTTCTTTTCAATTACCTGTACATGCCCAACGGCTTCCAAACCAGGTCCAAAAGTTTCAAATATTGTAGCCTTTAATAAATATATAAATCTTTGTCAACAAAATTTACTACAATGATACTTCTGGCCCCCACTGATGAGCATTTTTTCCCTCATTGATATATTCAATTCAAGACCTTTATTTGTGATTAGTTTTGCCGCAGTAGCAAAGACAACAATGATGACAACATTGATTAAAAATACAGGGTCAGACTTATGGGTAAAGAAATACCCCATCAATAAAATATGTGTAGACATTACCTATTCTTTACAGAGTTAAGCAGAGAAATAGCAGAGGGTACAGAGAATTTATATCTGTTTGTTTTGGCTGGTGGCTGACTGAAGCGGGAACCAGAAGGCAGCATCTTCTCAGACAGGATGAACTCTAATGGATATATGCATATACAAAAATCTTTTTTTTTAATCAATTCTGGGTTTGATCACATTTTGACTTGTTGCACATCAACTGAGTTATCAAACACATCATGGGGCTCCAACTTTTCCTTTTTGATGTCATCGCCATCAATAAAAGGATGTATAAGCTGCTAAGTTAATTTTTGAAGTGTAATAGCTTAAGCAAGTCCCCCAAATCCTCCCCTATGTAAATATTTTGTGGCAATCTATCTCATTTCCATGATAATAAGCTTACAGATCTATAATTTGCTAATCCTTTGATTTTTTGCAGTGTATACTAACAGCCTGCACCACTGCTGCCATGGAAATGAGCTAAAGGCAAAGACAAACAACCGACAGAGCCAAGTTACTGTTTTGTTCGCCTGTTTTGCTGATGAAGTTGGATAAGTGCTGATTTGTGCTCAGCTGAGGATTCATGGTTTCTACTTGTGCCCGGAGCAGTCGGGGGCGGGGGGGGGTGATAATCTAACGTTCCATAACTCAGTGTTATGGAGGGAAAAGTTATGGAGGAATAGAAACTTGCAAGGTATTGCCTTATGAAACTGACCCTGCCCTTCATTCTTCAGCACTCTATTTACTTTCTATCTTATCTGGTAATGCTATCTAAGTCTTCCACATTTTAAGGTTGAGCTTTTTTTTA